>NC_056733.1:690281675-690458507 GCF_019279795.1 Protopterus annectens
CTGTTGCTGTTCTCCATTTTGGTTCACACTTTGATCGAATGTTAGTTAAGTGCATTCAGGCTAGCTGTTAGATAATGGAAGTGTAAGTTTGTTTTGATTAGGTTGACATACAGAGTTTGCCATCTTTAGGCTAAATAAGGATGGAGAATTACTTAGGAGCAGTGGGATGCTTTTCTTCAAAATTTTTTTTTTAATACATCTTTTATGTTACTTTTATGGTCATAGCTGCGCATGCTACTTATTTGATTCACTCATTTACAACATAATTGCTACTTATGTGTGACCTCCATAAGCTGTCTTTCAGCTCTAACACTTATTCCCACTGATGTGCAATTGTGTAGTTAATTCATAAGTAAGGGGATGTGGGGGCAAAGCTTCCTAAATGAGAGGAATACAGGGGAGAGATTCTCCTTTCATAACACTGATTTTGGTGTTAATCAGTTTTATTTAAAGAAAGACTTTCCTGAGATACTGTTACTGATGAAGTGCTCTTTGTACTTATTACTGAACCTAGAGAAAGCATGCAAGCAACAGACTGCAATGGAGTAGCACATAAACAAGTTTACTGCTTTCCCTTTGCCTTCTAGCCTATTTGTGGCTCACATTTCCCTAACCTTTGTTAGCACAGACGTAGGTGCATGTTTTTGTCTCCAGTTTATACTTAACATTGGGTTATCTGAACTCCTGTGATAAAAACCTGAGTAAATTGCATGTTTTCTTCAGATTATTCCATGCTGTCTTTACTCAGTGCCTCCTAAAGAAGGATATTCTAGCCCACAACTCCTTGTGGGAAAAATGCCAATGTTTCCCATCCTCCAACATAAAGCTCATCTTCAATGTATATGTAATTCTTCCTTGACATCTGGATATTTTCTTACGTATGCTGTACCCAACCCCTCCCCCACCCAAAAAACACTTTTTTAATACTTAATATTACAATTTAGAATAAGTCATAGTCATAGATCAAGCTGTGGAAAAAGAACAACCACTTATAATCATAAAGCCATAATGTATCCATGAGCAGGCATCAGCAAATGCACCAAGTCTAGGGGAAGACCATGGTTCACAAAGTTCACAGAAATGGTGATGATCTACGCCAGCTCCTAAACCAAATATGACTTCTTAAAAAAAAAAAAAAAAAAAGAGCCACGTTTCAAAATTAATGGCATCCAAAGAGCTGAACCAAGACAAAAGTATATAGATACATATATACATCATATATATGATATATATGTGTGTGTGTGTATACATATATATAATTACATACAACACACAAACACACTCACACACACACACACACACATTATATATACATATATATATATATATATATATATATATATATATATATATATATATATATATATATATATAAAATACAGTTGTAAAGTAGATGTCCTTGCCTTCACTGTTGCAGTATTCCTTACGTATGAGTTTTTCCTGCCTTGAAAGCCCAACATTGGCCAGTATACCATAGCCTACTAACGTTTTGTGGCACACTGGACGTCACACATACGGGCCATGCATTGCATGGGTCATAAAAGTGATGTCCGGACATACCATCCTCAGAACTGATTGCCCCAGTAGGAACACCAGTCTAAGGAACCCCAGGAGGTAATCAGTACATCCAAGAAGGGAAGGACTAGTGGGAAGAAGGGAGGGGTTGAATACTGCAACAGTGATGGCAAGGATATCTACTGTTATGGTAAGATTTTATAGAACTGTACTATGTCCTTACATTCACTGAGGCAGTATTCCTTGCATATGGGAGAGTGCCAAAGCTTAAGAAGAAACTTGGAAAGAGGAAGGAGCAGTAGAGCCCTCCATGAAACCATGAAGAATGGCCCTAGAAAAACCAGCCATAGCTTTACAGATATTATCCAACTTGTAGTGATTGGTAAAAGTATACACAAAAGTCCAGGTAACTGCTTCTAAATAGAGGTAGAAAAAAGCACCAGAAGAAGCCATGGCTCTAGTAGAATGAACTTTTACAGAAGGAAGGAAGGCACTTGCCATGACAAATATAATAAAAGGAAATAGCCTTTGAAATCCAATAGTTTGCTTGGATACAGCTAGTCCTAGTGACCTAGGATGAAAAGAAACAACCAACCAATCATATTTCCCAGTAGACTTAGTCTTATTCAAATAATATCCAAGTTGTCTATGCACATCCAAGGTATGTAGCACCCTCCCACTGGCAGTCTGCTGAGAAGGGAAAAGGTAGGAAAATTAATACACTGATTAAGTGTCAACTCATTAACCACCTTGGGCATAAAAGAAGGATTAGTATGCAAGGACACCCTGTCTTTATGAAACACCAAGAAAGGAGAGCAAGCCATATGGGCTTGGAACTCAGACACTCATCTCGCAGAAGTAATGGCTAATAAAAGAACTGTCTTCCAAGAACAATGTTGCAAGGAAGCTGAAGCAGCAGGCTCAAAAGGAGCCCAAGTCAGTTTCTCCAAAAGAATATTAAGATCCCAGGAAGGAGGAACAGGCTTCCTTGGAGGTCTAATATGAAGGATCCCTTTAAGGAATTGTTTAGCCTCAAATCTAGAAGCTAAAGGAAGAGATAAAGGTAGACAAGCAGAGATAGCTGATAAGTGGGTCTTAACAGAAGAACAGGCCAAATCAGTATACTCACACAAAACACAAAACCAAAGGGACATCCACAGTAAGTGGGTCCAGGTTATGAGACAGACACCAAACAGAAATTGGATAAGTAGAATTTCCTAGTAGTGGGTTTCCTGGCCTCCTGCAAAACCCTCAGCAAGTCCTCAGAAAAAATGTGTCTGTGAGGAATCAAAATCCTATCTCCCACAGTGTCAGTTGAAGAGTGAACAGATGGGGATGGATAAGAGATCCTTTCTCTTGTGTGAGTAGGTCCACCCTGTGAAGTAACTTGTGATGCCTGTCCTTAGCTAGATGCAGTAGAATAGGGAAGCAATACTGTTGTGGCCAAAAGGAAGACACTTAAAAGATTTTGGGAGTGTCCTGTTGAATTTTTCACAAGACTTGAATGATAGGAAGATTGATAGGAAGGGGAGTGAAAGCATAAAGAAACATCGCCTTCCAAGAAAATAAGGCATCCACCTTCCACACCAGAGGACCTGGTACTCTGGCAGAAAACCACGGAAGTTGTCTGTTCAGAGGGGAGGCAAACAGATCTACTTCAGGAGTACTCCCTTGGTGAACAATGTCCAGAAACGCATCCCTGGGAAGCATCCATTTGTGGTAGGATTGAGTTAAGGACCTGCTCAGATTGTCTGACATTACACTCTGACCTGAAGGGATATACTCTGCCTGAAGAGTCACTTAATACTGGACAGCAAGATCCCAAACCAGGAGAGCCAACCGGTAAAATAGGTAAGACCTTGTTCCTCCTTGTCTGTTTATATACCACATCACCGTGGTATTGTCTGTGAATACCCTTAGAGGCCCGGAGAGAAAAAGAGTATGAAAGGTCTGAACAACCAGCAGAAGGGCTAAGTAGTATTCGGTAGTAGTAATCTCTGGATCTGACCGACTGGCACTTGCGAACAGCTTCTGCTTCGGGCGCTACGCGGCAAGAAAGACTGGGGAAAATGGCGTTGGCTGATGCCTTTATACCCGAAAAAGTACAGTTTTGTACCTACCATAAATGTAGATGTCCGAACAGGATAGCATCTGCAGTCCTAACAAATGGGTTGTCCTGTCGTCAGGCAGCCGGATTCCAAAGTCTTGGTCTGGCCTCGCTGGTGTCGCACTTCACCTGACGTCATCTCTGCTGGTCTTCGGTATAAAGGCATCACCCGACGCCATTTTCCTCAGTGTTTCTTGCCCCAGATGCCAGTTGCCCTCTTGGAAAACTAAATTTTGGGTAAATGCCAATGTTTCCAAAAAAGGTAGGCAAACACAAAAATAAGCATGTATGTACATATATACAAACAAATACACCATAAGAGATCCCCAGCTAGCTATTAGGAGGGTAAATACCCTAGGAATACCACAGAGGGGAAGGAGGGTGACTGCAGATGCTATCCTGTTCGGACATCTACATTTATGGTAGGTACAAAACTGTACTATGTCCTTCAAGGATGCATCTGCAGTCCTAACAAATGGGTAGAATACCATAGCCAAACTAGGGAGGAGGAAGAAGAATTATGGTGTAGTTAGGATCCCTTGCAATACAGCAGTGGCAAACCCTGCTCGGGATCTAGAGTATAGAGGTAAGTTATAATGCTTGGCAAATGTATGCACGGAGGTCCAAGTAGCCACCTCAATAATGTCCTTGGTAGCCACCGTAAGAAAGCTGTGGTAGTGGCTGTAGCCCTTGTAGAGTGAGGTCTTATGTTCTGTGGAATTGGCTTTCCATGGTAGGAGTAACAGAATCTTATGCAATTTCCTATCCACTTGGAGATTGTCTGTTTGAAATTGCTTTTCCTTCCCTTCCTGTTGCATAGGCTACTAGAAGCTGGTCAGTTTTTCTATTGCCCTTGGTTCTGTCCAGGTAGTAGCGAACTGTCTATGTACATCCAAGGTATGCAGCAGTCTTTCCCCTGTTCTGTGGATTGGGAAAGAAGGTAGGTAGGTGGATTGCCTGGTTTAGAGACACTCTGGATACCACCTTAGGCATAAATGTAGGATTAGTTCTCATGGATACTCTATCTTGATGGAAGATTAGAAAGGGTTGTACTGCCATTAAGGCCTGTAGTTCCGAAACCCTTCTTGCTGAAGTAATTGCCAGTAGGAAAGCAGTTTTCCAGGATAGGTGTTGAAGATCTGCTGTTGCTGCTGGTTCGAATGGAGGGAGTGTCAATTTTTCTAGCACAAAGTTCAAGTCCCATGCTGGTAATGGTGGTTTCCTAGGAGGTTTTACATTCTTGATTCCTCTGAGGAACTGCCTGAGTAGAGGATGTGAGAAGACAGGGGATCAAGCTGTATTCTGCAGAAATAGCTGATGCATGTATCTTGATGGAGGAATAGGACAGGCCTGTATGGAGAAGCTCTGCCAAATACTCCAGGATGTTGGCAATATCTATCTTTGACACATCTTTTCCTCTTTCAGTGCTCCAAATGACAAACCTTTTCCATTTCCCTGCATAGTTCCTTCTTGTAGAAGGTCTGCGGGACTCCAGGATAATGTCTTTAACCCTTTGGGATAAATCTGGGTTAGTTGCTGTTATGTAATGTTCCAGGCAGTTAGTTGCAGAGTTTTTAGATTTGGATGCATGATGTTGTAGTCGTTCTGAGTTAACATCAAAGGCATCAGGGGTAGTGTCCACGTTCTCCCCCGAGACATGCTCCTTAGCAATGGATACCAGTGTTGTCTTAGCCAATTTGGAGCTATCAGAATTATCCTTGGACGCCTCCTCTTTGATTTTCAGTAGTACCTTGTGCATCAAAGGAAGAGGTGGAAATGCATATGCTGTCAGGCCTTTCCAACTGAAGGATAGAGAGTCCACCTTCCATGCAAGTGGGTGGTATGTCCTTGTGCAGAATTTCTTGAGCTGGTGATTGAGGGGGATGCGAATAGGTCTATTTGTGGCATTCCCCATTTCTGTGTGATGGCCTTGAAGATGTCCGGGTGTAGCATCCATTCGTGAGCATCCGAGGTAGTTCTGCTTAACATGTCTGCTAGGATGTTTTCTTGTACAAATATTGCCTGTAACTGAATGTTGTAGCTCAGAGCCATATTCCATAGGTCCAGAGTCATTCGGCATAGGGGGTATGAATGAGTGCCTCCCTGTTTGTTGATGTACCACATGACTGTGGTGTTGTCTGTCCTTATCATCAAATGGCCTTCTTTGAGGAATGGTCTGAAATTCTGGATTGCTAGTTTTACTGCCAGCATTTCTTTTGATTTATGTGCAGGTGCAGTTGATCTGGGGTCCATAATCCTTGTATGCATTTGTCTAGCATGTGGGCCCCCAACCTAGGTCTGAGGCGTCCGTTGTGATGGTTTGGCTTGCTTGAAGTTGTGGAAGGGCAAGCCTGGGTTTGACTGGCATGCTTGAGCCCACCATAGGAACTCTTGTTTCAGGCATGGGATTAGTGGTATTTCGGTTTCTAAGCTGTGCCTGTGTTGAGACCATAAATTCTTTAGGTACCACTGTAGTTTTCTCATATGTAGTCTGGCATGGGGGACCAGGATTATGCATGATGCCATGAAGCCCAAGGCCTGCAGTACTTTCCTTGCTGTTAGTTTGTTCTGCTTTGTTAATGCCAAGAAGTAAAGAGGGAGTTGTTCTTGTTTTTCTGCAGTTAGGAATGCCATCTGTTTTACTGTGTCCAATTCTGCACCCAATAATGTTCTTGCTTGGGATGGTATTAGTCTTGACTTTTTTAAATTGACTGTGTATCCCAGGGCTTGTAGTAAGCAAATGACTCTTTGTAAGTCTTTTGTCAGCTTGCTTTTGTTGTCCGCTTGTATCAGGCAGTCGTCCAGGTATGGATAAATTTGGATTCCCTGTAGCCTGCAATGAGTGATTACTGATGCCAGGCATTTTGTGAATACTCTGGGCGCAGTAGATAAGCCAAAGGGCAATGCTGAGAATTGATAATGCTCTGATCCTGCAAGAAATCTGAGGTATCTTCTGCAATTTGGTCGTATGGGGACGTGCAGGTATGCCTCCTTGAGATCTAGAGTTACCAGCCAACACTCCTTGCCCAGCATGGGAAGAAGTTGCTGTAGGGTCAGCATTTTGAATTTTGGAACAATGATGAATGTGTTTAAGGCGGACAGGTCGAGAATAGGTCTCCAACTTTTCTCTTTTCTTGGTACTAGGAAGAGTCTGGAGTAGAATCCTTTGCCCTGTTCTGTTGGTGGTACTCTTTCCACAGCTCTCATCTTTGTTAATTGAGCTACCTGTTTTAGAGCTTCTGTTTTCTGATTTGGAGGTAGGTTTGGCATTCCTCTTTTTACTGGTAAGGTGTGGAAATGAAACCTGTAGCCTTGGTCTATAGTCTGCAAAATCCACTTGTCTTTTGTGATATAGTGCCAATTTTTTGAAAATAAGGCTAACTTTCCGCCTAAGGGTGCTGCTATTTGTTCCCTGGTAGGCGGTGTCAGAGCCAAGTCACTGTGATTGTCCTGTTGCAGTGGCAGTGGTTGTGTCTGTGCCTCGCTGGTTATTGCCTTGCCACTGGCGTCCTCTGTAGGCACCTCCTCTGGATTGATTTCTGCCTCTGGAACGCCTATTCCTGCCTCTCTGAGACTTAGAGGAGTCTGGAAAGGACCAATTTTGGAAGGCCAGTTCCTGCTAAACCTTGGGGCTGAACCTGTAAGAAATCTTTAACTGTTTGTACAGATTTTGCCTTCTCTTCCATTTTCTTCATTACTTGCTGAGCAGGAGAACCAAATAGACTGGCCTTATCCATAGGAGCATCTAACAGCTTTGCTTTAACATGATCCGCAAGACCTGTTCTTTCAACCATGCATGCCTTCTTATAACTGTGCCAGTCATGGCTGATCTAAATGAAGCCTCCAGTGCATCATAGCCACATTTTAAAGAATGGTTACTAACCTGCTGAATGTTATTCACCATTTCTAAAATATATTTCTTATCTAAGGAATCATCAGAGGACAGTTTCTTAGTTAACTGATCAAGCATAAACTCTTGGTATTGGATCATATGAAACTGACAGTTCAAAGCTCTAGCTGAGAGAGTAGCAGAGGTGTAAACTTTTTACCCCATCTCTAAGGACCTGGATTCCCTTTCAGAAGGGAGAGGGTTTTTGCTGAGGTCGGCTACTGCCTTAGGCCCCTGGGAGATAGTCTCAGGATCTGCAAGTGGGTCCTTGTATAGGTGGTGATGAGTGTCCGTACCCTGTAAAACCTATCGGGTTTGGCAGGGCTGGAGGTAAGGTATCAGGAGCAGTGCAAACATCATTAAATGCATCATCCACAACAGGCAGAACTGGAGGTATAGCTAAGGGCCTATGTTGGTAAGTGTAGAAAGGTCCTAAGCCATTTTCTTGAATCTGAGAAATCTTGTCCCTGCCATTGGAATTGCACTCTCATGGCATGTAAGGTTTCCCCAAAGGAAAATTCCTCTGGTGGAGAGGCAGAAGGAATAGATTCTTCAGCATCGGAATCTTCATAAGTAGAAAAAGGAGCCTCTGGATGGTCTGTAATGTCTGAATCATCAGAAGAATTATCTGAGGACACTGGCTCTGGGGGCTCTGCTCTAGGTCTCTTTTCTGGAGGCTGAGAGGCCCTGTCTGGGTGAGATTGGGATCCTTTATTAAAGAGATGAGATCCTCTGCCAGAGTAAGCATTTGAGAACTGGAACTGGGCCTGTGTGAGGGGGGCTTAACAGGCACTGATTTAGCAGTTTTGGCTGCTTTAGCCCTGGCAAAGGCCTTAATAGACATGGCTGCAGGAGGCCTAGCAGCACCACGTGCTGGGGTAGAGACATCCAAAGGGATGGTGTCTGATAATTCTAGAGGGACCACATTAGTAGGCAAAACTTCAGAGGCCGATTCAACTAGGGTAGCAGGAGCCTCGGTAGTGGTCATGGATTCGGCTTAAGATTGACTTGTTTGCTCGGTTAGACACTCACTGTTTGTCTTTTCTTTGTTTTTAACAATTTGAGAAGTCGGAGGATCCGACGGCATAATAAAATCTGAGCCGAAAACTGTTCCTTGAAGGAAGCACAGGCTAAACAGGCTGCTACGGCGTGGTCTGGGTGTAGACAAGGTAAGCAGTGAGAGTGGAAAGGTTTATGAGGTATTTGTTTCACAAGTTAAACAGTTATTTACTTTTCTGACATCGGCTGAGGCAAGAAAGAGTCCCCAACGGGTACTTAGCTTTAGAAGTCTTGAGTAGTATTCGGTAGTAGTAATCTCTGGATCTGACCGACCGGCACTAACAGCTTCTGCTGCAAGAAAGACTGAGGAAAATGGCGTCAGCTGATGCCTTTATACCCGAAGACCAGCAGAGATGACGTCGGGTGAAGTGTGACACCAGCCGAGGCCAGACCCAGACTTTGGAATCCGGCCGACCGAAGGGCTGCCTGACGACAGGACAACCCATTTGTTAGGACTGCAGATGCATCCTTGAAGGACATCTGCCGCAATGACGTCGGGTGAAGTGCGACTCCAGCCGAAGCCAGACCCAGACTTTGGAATCCGGCCGACCGAAGGGCTGCCTGATGACAGGACAACCCATTTGTTATGACTGCAGATGCATCCTTGAAGGACATAAAGAGTATGAAAGGTCTGAACAACCAGCAGAAGGGCTCTCATCTCTTTGGCACTGATGTGCTCTTTCAGCTGAAGAGGCAACCATACTCCCTGTATATTTAGGGAGACAAAGGTTGCCCCCCCCCATCCCATGTATGAGGCATCCGTGAAGAGTTCCTGACAGGGGAGAGGAGGATGACTAGATAGCCTTGGGTTTAGAAACAACGGTTGAATCCACCATTAAAGTTCCTTCTTTAGACAAGGTAGAAGAGAATTATAAATTCTAGGGATGTGCATGTTGAAGTCAAACTGACTTCAGATACCACTGAAACTTTCTCATATGGAGTTTTGCCAGAGGAAGCATAGGAATGGTGGATGCCATGAAACCCAGAGCTCTGAGAACCTCCCTGGCTTTTACAGATGCCAGACGAATCAAAGTTTGAAAAAAGGAAATGAGAGTTAAATGTCTTTAGAGGAGGCACAGATGCCATCTTAGGCATCATTTTAATTCTGTGCCCTAAAAAGACTTGATTCTCAGGTGGTTTCAGAGAAGACTTTGGAAATTTACTGTGAATTCCAGGCTTAGAAAAAGAGAAATTACAAATTGAAGGTTTAGCAACAGGATCTCTGGAGAGGAGGCCTGAATCAGAAGGTCATTCAAGTAAGGAAATACTTGGATCCCCTCAGGCCTGCAATAAGCAACGACAGGAACGAGGCATTTGGTGAACACCCTTGGGGCATTAAAAAGGCCAAAGGACAAATCAGAGAACTGAAAATGCCAGGAAGCAACAGAGAAATGTAAAAACTTACTGAAAAGAGGATGGATCGGAATAGGAAGATAAGTATCCTTGAGATCCAAAAATAACATGTAGACCTGAGGGAATAAAAGAGGAAACAGAGTCTGAAGTGACAACATTCGAAAGGTGGGCACCTTCAGGAAGATTTTTAGATGAGAGAGGTCTAGAATGGGTCTCCAAGAGCCCTCTTTTCTGGGCATTAGAAATAATCTTGAGTAAAACCCCTTCTCCCTCTGGGAAACAGGAACCTCTTGAACAGTGTCCTGAGTCAAAAGGTCTTAAAGCACCTCTGGGAACAAAGGAAGTTGTTCCCGAGAAGACTAAGGAATATCCATAAAAGGAGGATGGGATTTTCACACCATGAAGTATCCCTAGCAAATGCTGGACAGAACCCAAGAATCCCAAGTAACCTGAAACAAGACAGGAAGACAAAAGGGAAGAAGGGTAGAAAGAGGAATTTGGCTGGGAAGAGATGGACAGTCACACAGCACCTGGTTTAAAGTCCTAAAGTCTGAGAAGCCTTAGCAGGAGGAGTCCTCTTGCCACTATTTTACACTCAGAAAAAAGACAAGATTGCCTGTGAACAAAGCAGACTTGTTGGGGTAGTTTCTTTGAAATTTAGGAACAGGAGAGACAAACACGTGTTTAAGATCCTGTAAGGCCTTCCCTTTGTCCCGAAGGGACAAATAGATCAGCAGCAGCTTCCCCAAACAAAAGCTTATTATCAAGAGGAGCATCCATCAACGTAGCCTTGATATCTTTAGGTAAAGGTTGAATCCTAAGGTAAGCATGCCTTCTCAGCATGGAACCAAAATCAGCAGCCCTAGAAGAAACATCTGCTGCATCATACCTGCATTTAATAGAATGACAAACTATTTGAGAAGAGGCCCCCTAACACAGAAAGAGCAAAAGTTTTACCCTTGGAGTCTGGAAGATGAGAACTAAGCTGGCAAGCCTGAGAAAGAAGAACCAACACATACCTGGACATATGGGTCTGATAATTAATTGCCCTAAAAGCCAAAGTAGCAGAGGTGTAAACCTTCTTACCTAGCCTTTCCATGGCTCTGCTATCTTTATCATAAGGCAGTAATTTGCGTGTAGGAAGCCGTTGAGAAGGCTTGTCAGAAAGTACAGACATCACTGAAGGGTCAGCAACAGGACATTTATACAAGTTACAATCCTCAGGCACCCTACAAAATCTATCAGGCTTCTTGGAAACAGGAGGAAAAGAATCAGAAGCTTTAGAGGTATTGAAAAAAGCATTCAACAAAGCAGCCAAAACAGGAGGAATAGCAGAAGGTTCAGGGGATTCCATCTGCAGCAACTCAGAATACCTTTTATGAATATCAGAGACCAGAGCACAATCCCATTTAAAAACATTCCATCATACTGGTGATTGCATTCTCAAAAGAAATTTCTTCAAAAGGAGTATCAGGACTATGAGATTCCTCTTCCTCTGAACCATAGTCCAAAGGAGAAGAAATTTGGGGAGAATAAGCAAGGGATTCCTCATCAGAATCAGTCTTCCTCAGAGGAATTCTGTTCCCTTGGCCTTTTTGCAGTAGGAACAGAAACCCCTTGAGAAGGTTTTAAAGCCATCAATGCATTAAACAACCCCTGAGTAAAGGTCTGCTACTCACTCTGTGGATCTCTAGGAGCAGGAGAGACATGTTTACTTTTTAATTTCTTCTTTAAAGGAATGTCTGCCTATAAAATGTAGAAGGCCCCGAAGTAGCCCTGCATTCAATAACTGTACAAACTTCTTCCTTCACTAAAATTTGAGGAACTCCCCTAGGCCCCTCGGAAATAATCAACCGTAGTTCCTCCTGAACGTCCAAACCAGACACCTGCATAGCCTCATTAGATGTGCTAGCAGCCAGATCCTCACTGGCCTGTAAGCCGGTCAAGGCTGAAGAACCCGATGAGAAGGCCGGGTGAGCCTCCGGAATCTAACTGACCTCAGGAGAAATGTCCAATGGAGGCTGGACAGGGGAAGATTCCAGTATTTTTCAGCTTCTTCACTAATGGCTAACCCTCTTGGGGGGAAAGATGCTTCCATTGCTTCTTTAGCAAGAAGCTTAAGGCGCTTGTTCTCCAGAGACAAAGGGAAGAAAGCCTACTATGAAGGGTTTTAGGAATGAAAGCCTGGCAAATTGGACAGATTGTAGGGTTGTGAGAAGCTCCTAGACAAAAGAGACACTTATCATGGTGGTCTTTATGGGGAATCTGTCTCCCACATTAGCATTTAACCTTCCTGGATGTCATTAACCCCCCAAAGCAGCAAAAAAAAGAAGAAAAAACAAAACCCCTTTGGGGTACTTATCTGCAATGGCTCGGTACCAGCAGGAAGACGTAGGATATCAAACGATGAATGAAGCAATGCCTTCAAACTGGCAGAAAATGACATAGGTGTTTAGATCAAATATCTGAAGATGCATTTGGACTGGCGGCAAAGAAGTTCTGAGGATGGTATGCCCGGATATCACTTTTACGACCCACACAATGCGGGAACCCTACGTCTGATGTCCGGCATACCATAAAACTTTAGTAGGCTTTGGTATACTGTCCAACAGTAGGGAAAACCCATATATAAAGAATATTGCAACAGTGAATATATTATATATATATATATATATATATATATATATATATATATATATATATATATATATATATATATATATATATTTTTTTTTGGGGGGGGGTTAACAAAGGAAATCATAACTGTTGATATTATAAATTAAATCATGTGGGGAAGACACTTTGCCTTGAGTGCAATCCAATCTTTCAGACTTGAGTTTCAAAGCCATAAACGAGTTCATAAAATCAAACTACATAAAGTAGACTATTTCTGATATCTGGATACTAGGGCTTTCCTTCAAATGTAAATTCAGTTACTGTATTACTTATCAGTAATGCCATGACAGGCCCGAGGTGTGGCAAAAAAAACAGTCAGACTAGGCCTATTTACTAGTTAACAAATGTAAAATAAAATTTAAAAAAATCATCTTGTACTCCATTATAAATTAGATATCTGATAAACCAAACACAATGGAAAAATTCAACACCGGTGATGTGTTGTTTACTTTCTCTACTAACAGAAAAATTCAAGACTGATGATATGTTGTTTACTTTATAAAATAATAAATATTGAAAAGGTATGCCTAAATCAAAAAAAACATTCATTATATAGTACCCAAGATGCCTAAATAATTTGCAGTTATAATGCCTTAGATTTATTTATTATATCAAAGCTAAAAAAAAAAACAGATTGAGTATTTTGCCCATTTACAAAGTAATAAAGCATATACTCTAAATGCCACTCATTTTGTAGGTGTTGTATTGAATACTTTCATGTTCATATAACTGCTATCATTTTGTTTTATTACTACTTGTATCCATTTGTCGAGAAATGGAGAAAACAGACCTTCTCCCCAGAGTAAAAGCCATACACAAACAAAATGCTCTTCAAAGATAGTCTCAAGAGAGATATTTTATCATGGAACAAAATTCACACTTACAGAAACCTGCTCTTTTTAAACTATTCACAGCTATCAGTTAAAACTAAAACTGCAGTTTCACTGCAGTTTAATATGAAGTACGAATTAATCAAACACTACTCATATTATCAACTTTTGGTGAATAAGTATCATTAAAGCAAAGTTTCACTTGTAAGTTATCTAGATGCTGCCTTTTTTTACAATGTCAAGAAAAGGTGTCATGTTTACATTTCATCTCTGAAATGGAACACTGAATTTTCAGACTGAAAAAAAAACACACATCTGATGGTATTCTATGTTGCTCCTACTGGAAATTTCAGAAAATGAATGACTGCTGTACTGTAACTTAGATTAGCAATAGAAAAGCCACCCAGCTGCCACCTTCATCCCTATTTTCCAGACCCCAAATCAATGTGTCATCTTCCACCCCACTTTAAACCCAGGCTCTGCTACAACACAGATGACTCGAAAATGCTGGAAGGTTACTGCCACGCAGAAGACTATAAATCACAGAAAACAAAGAAAAACCTAATTTCATTTACTCTAGGCAATAAATACCTTAAAACAGCATGTCCCACCCCAATTGTAACTCAGGCACTACTGAAACACACAAAGCTCAACAGCACTGGAAAGTCCCTGCCACACTGAGGAAAATAAATCACAGAAAACAAAGAAAATAAAATATTTAACTTACTCTAGGGAATGAATGCAAGCTATTTCATATGCATTGTTAAAACCTGCTAGTACATTAATGCATTAAAACAAGCTCCTAGCACCTGTAGGTGAAGGTCGTTGCTCAAGCTTTAAGAATCCCCTTTCTGTTCTTCTTACGTACATTGCTCTAGAGTTATAAACCCCTTTTTCTTACTCTGTTACTGGACATTACTTGTACAGCTTTAAGTCTACATTTTAAAAACAACAACAAAAAAAAAAAAAAAACAAGTCACCTGTTGCTAGCTAGACTACATAAAGGCAGATCTAATTAAGACTTTTCTAACCACATACCCAACTCACAACAGGCTGCAATAGATATTTTTTTTACTTTAGGGAAACCACCACAACTCAGTTGGTGTAACCTGCTAGACTCTTGCTTTACACCCCTATCCTACCTCCAATTACCACATACATTCTCTACATTTAAACTTAACTAGCCACATCCATTCCAAAGATTCATATGGCCTCCTCCAAGCCGATTTCTCCGCATAACCCACCCTTACCTCTGGCAAACACCCACTTTCTAATCTCAAATTTCCCATAACTTCTAACTTTCCTCTCTACTCTCCCCCCTTCACTTTCCACTTCAGGCAAACCCACAAAGTGAACGTGAAAAGGTGGGGGGAACCTCCAGTCAAAAAGTGCAAACAATCCATACAGACCAGAGGATGTCAGACCACCCCAATGGAGGATAAAAGTAAAATGACGTACACAGATCTTCTAATCTATATACAATTAAAGGACGGGTGCGTTTCAGTTCCACATTAACGCCACTTTTAATGTACGTTTTCATCAGTAACTTCATCAGAAATAACACCGGAAACTCATACAAATCCCCTATTTAAATACAATCCCTAAACACCATTGGTTAATAATTAATAAACTCATTTCAAAATGGAAAGCCACAAACTCTATACACTGCCAAGTACTTAAAAAAAAACTTTCATGCCTATCTACAGTTTAAAAACAGTTTTTACATTAAAAGCATTGATAAACTATTATTTTATTAAAAAGATTCAAATGAAAATTAAAATTAAATGACAAGAATTAATTTTTTATAGAAAAATCTAATAATAAAAAGATTCAACCTTGTATGTATTTTAAACACTTTGAAGCTAGCATAAATACTCTTATGAGAATTTTTATAGTAGAAATTGTACATAAATAACAAACATGAGGAGTATAAATTCCTTAAGGACCACTTCAATGTTTAAAACCCATGTTATGATTTTATAGTTTATTTTAATGTAGGGTGTTGGTTACAGCTTTGCAGCCCTTAACTTTAACAATGGGGCAAAAGAAACATTCTCATTAAACCCTGGTAATCTCTTTGCTTCTGGAATAACCTGCCAGTATATCTCTCGATATTCTATTCTAGCCTCCCACTGACCTCCCCTGACATCTTGGGGAACCTCCTCAAGTACAAAAAATTCAAATCTTGCTGAAGGGGAGGAATACATATACTTATAAAGAGCATTGTTAAGGTTTTTGTTGCATATGTCCCTGGAGTGTTCATATATCCTTCTTTTCAGCATTCTCTGTTTTTCCTACATAGAAGGTGGGACATATCTTACACATCGCAACATAAACTAAACCAGTGGACTCGCATGTAGAATAACTGACACCGGGGATATACCTGTCTCTTGCTTTTATCATTACTCCCTCACCTTGGGCAACAAAGGAGCATTGTGGACATCTTCCACATTTATATGTCCCCAGCTTGTTATGATTAGCACCTTTCATATTATTTCTTTCCATAAGATTCTTAATGTTCAATCCCTTTCTAAAAGTACAAATAAAGGGCGTGCCACTAATACCGCTCAAATCTGATATACTAGAGAACCTATCCCATTCCTTCCTTAAAATATTCCTGATAAATGCATAACCACTAAAGTCAGTAGTAAAATCAGACTCAAAGTCACTATTCACTTCTTGGTCTAAATTAGGGGGCTGAACTGGGCATCTAGAATCAACAGGAACGTCCTTCCCCAAAATGGGGGCAAATCTCCCTTGTCTAAGAGCCATTTTAACTTCATTATGTATTCCCTCTATCAGCCCTTTGGGATAACCTCTACCACTGAACATGCTCTTTCATTTTTCAGTTTCAAATTCAAAATCATTGGCGTCAGAGGTCATACGACTGCCTCTAACAAACTGACCCTTAACTATACTTTTTTCTAACTAATTGGGTGGGCACTATCAAAATGAAGAAAGGAATTGGTATAAGTCTCTTTTCTAAAAATTCGGGATTTAAAACTACTCTCATGCTTTTCGATTGTTATATCAAAATAATTCAACTTGATATGCAAATTTTAGAAAGTTTGCACTGTTAGAGATGTAGTCAAAAAATTCCGTGAGCCTGGCTTCTGATTCGTTCCATAAAATAACTATATAATCAATGAACCACCTACAAAATGACCAGCAACTCTTAAAAGGGGAATCTAATACAAATTTTTGCTCCCAATACATGAGGACCAGGTTGGCGTATACCAGGCACATCTGGCTTCCATGGCTACACCACTTAATTGGTGGAAGAAGTCTCCCTCAAAGAAAAGAAAATTATTGTGGAGAACCATATCCATTAATTCTACACATGTTTGAAATTCTTTAAAAGTCAATCCATCAAGTTCATTTATTAATTCCTCAAACCAGGCTAGGCCAATGGTGTGTGGTATACATCCAAATAAGTCCACAACGTCAATAGTGACAAATAGAAGCTGCTGGGTATATAGGTCAGGTTTAATGCACCTTAGAAGGTCCCAAGAATCCTTTAAAACATATAAATCTTTTTGTGGAATGTGTTTCAATTTTACATCTAAATACCTGACTAAAGGTGGTGTAACTGAACCTTCTGCTGAGACAATTTGTCTAAAGTGTCGGGGGTGTACCTTAGGTATACCGAAGATTGAAGGCACACAAGGCTTATCATTTTTTAAAAATGTAAAGGTATCAATGTCTATTAAACCGTCATGTAACAAATCATTTAAGGCCAAATATATTTGTTGGTGGGCAATGCTGATTTCATTTCTTGATGCACTAACATATTTATCCGGCTCACTCAAAATGCCTAACATTTTAGCCTCACATATAGTAGCACCCATAAAAGCAGTACCCCCTCCTTTATCAGGCCTCATGGTCCTAAGATATTTATTCCCTCTAATTTCATCCAGCAATGCCTGCTCATCCTTGGTAAGATTAGGTGGAAATCTTTTTCAAAATCCCAGTCCTCAGTTCTCTTTCAACTAGGGATTCAAATTTTTTCAACTGAAGGTGTAGGGAAGGGTTAAATATACTCTTTCTTCTTAACACTTGATTAACCATCCTATTTTCACCATCACCCTGCATAATTTGAAAGTTTTTCTTATGTAAAAACATTTTCAAATCAATAATAACCATACTAATGTTGGACTTCCGCCTGGGTACAAAATTGAAACCTTTTGAAAATAATGAAAAACAGGTTTTGTAAATGTCCATGCTACTATAATTAAAAATATTGTAACCATTTAGATTATACTTTGGCCCCTCTTGCTGGATCTCCAATTGTGTGCCTAAATACAACTCACTTAACTCATTTTGCCCTTCCCCTTGTTCCTGCCCTTACCTCTCTATTGGTAATTGTTGTAATATTTGTTCCTTGTCCTTTCGGGCCTCCAGATGGGCAGATATTCTAAAGGGTCTTGATAACTTAAGTTTGAATCTCTGCTTATTGGTTCACGCCCCTTATCCTGCCTTCCATTCCTGGAAATCAATATCTCCCTCCACATATTTTGCTCATCCCTAGATACATAACCATTACCCCTAGGCTTAGGGTAACTTTTATTTCTCACAATATTCAATTAGATCCCTGTCTATTTTTTCTTTCTTCCTTGCAAATACTTCTTGACACTTTCTATCCACAGATTCTCTGACTTCTAAATACTGTTCCCAGTATTAGTCTACTTTAAAAGTACAGTTGTGTACACTTACCATAAATGTAGATGTTCGAGTGTATTCACTGTTGCAGTTATCATACTTGGGTTATCTGCCTGCAGGTAGCCCTCAGTTGGCCCGAATACCAGAGTCTTGGGATTTCTACATCGTATGCTGTCACCTCTTCCATGATGCCAGGTCGTCAGGGGTATAAAACATGCAGTCGACGCCATTACATCAGTTTTTCTTGCCCCAGATGTCAGGAGCCCCCAAAATAGGAAGCTATTACATGGTGTGGAACACCTGCAGTAAAAAGTAAATACCCCTGCCATAAAAGATGGCCATAAAGAGGACTGGTAGAAAGGCTAGAGAAAGCCAGGAAGCTGGAGGGAGGGAAACCAAGACTGCAACAGTGAATACACTCGGACATCTACATTTATGGTACTATGTTCTTCGTGTTTCACTGTTGCAGTCATCTCACTTGGGTTGATTCCGAAGTTGAGGAAGGGTGGAGGCAGTCAAGAAGTGTTAGGGCTGGCTAGCAGGCCTTGTAAGACTGCTGTAGCAAATCCAGCTCTGGATTTAGAAAAAATAGGTAAGTGGTAATGCTTGGTGAAGGTGTGTACAGAACTCCAGGTTGCAGCTTCCAGGATGTCCCTGGTAGGGACTCCCCTGAGAAGTGCTGTAGAGGATGAAGTAGCTCTAGTGGAATGAGTTCTGATCCCCTAAGGGGTAGGTTTTCCATGGTGCTTGTAGCAGAAATGGATGCAGTGTGCTATCCATTTGGAAATGGTTTGCTTCTAAATGGCCTTGCCCTCTACCCCTGTAGCAAAGCTGACTAGCAGCTGATCAGATTTTTTGAAAGGCTTAGTCCTGTCAAGGTAGAACCTGAGCTGACTGTGCACATCCCAAGGAGTGCAGGATCCATTCCCCTTTATTCTGAGGATTAGGAAAAAAGGTTGGCAAATGGATGGATTGGTTTAAAACCACACTGGATACCACCTTGGGCATAAAGGATGGGTTAGTCTTGAGGGAAACCCTGGCAGCATGGAAAATAATGAAGGGCTCCACCGCCATTAGTGCCTGTAACTCTGACACTATTCTTGATGAAGAAATAGCTAGAAGTAAGGCAATTTTCCAAGAGAGGAATTTTAACTCTGCTGAAGCAGCAGGTTCAAAAGGTGGAAGTATGAGCTTCTCCAGTACAAAATTAAGGTGCCAGGGTCGGAGCTCTGCTAGGGGGGGTTTAAATTGCTAGCTCCTCTCAGGAACTGTTTGATGAGAGGGTGAAAAAAGATAGGTGGGCTCAGTATTATAATCAGCTGAGATGGCAGAGGCATGAATCTTAATAGATGAGAAGGATAGGCTTCTATGGAGCAGCAATGCTAGGTAATCAAGGATTTGAGGTAAGGTGGACACAGCTGTGTCCTTTTCCTTGAGACTGACTCCCAAGAACAATATCATTTCCACTTTTCAGCATAGGATTTCCTAGTACTTAGCCCTTCTGGCCTCAAGGATGACATCCAGCACCTGTTTGCTGAGGGATGGTGGTGGTGTATTCAGGGGATAAGAAAGGCTGCAAGGTTTAGGGTTTGCAGCTGTGGATGCAAAATCTGTCCCTCCTGCTGAGA
This sequence comes from Protopterus annectens, assembly GCF_019279795.1. Taxonomy (NCBI): domain Eukaryota; kingdom Metazoa; phylum Chordata; order Ceratodontiformes; family Protopteridae; genus Protopterus; species Protopterus annectens. The sequence goes on from NC_056733.1 coordinate 690,301,392, forward strand.
CAGCAGGGAAGGTTGTCTGATGTAGGTGCCAGGGTGGCACTGCTGTCAGACTGAGTACGAGTGGGTACCAGTGTTGGCGTGGCCAGTCTGGTGCAATAAGGATTGCCCTTGGGTCTGTCCTGTTTGATCTTGAGTAGTACTTTTGAGAGGAAGGGCAGAGGAGGAAAGGCATAAATTGAGAGGTTTTCCCATGTAAAGGATAGGGCATCCACCTTCCAGGCTCTGCTCTGAGGGTTCCTGGTGCAAAATTTGCTCAATTGGTGGCTTTGGGGTGAGGCAAAAAGGTCCACCTCCGGTGTTCCCCACCACTGGGTTAGAAGTTTGAATGAGTTGGGTTCCAGTTTCCACTCGTGAGGGTCCAGTAGATTTCTGCTTAAGTCATCTGCCAGTGAATGTTGCTTGCCTGGCAGGAATTGAGCTTGCAGGTGCACTTGGTTCCTCAAGGATGTGTTCCACAGGGCCATGGCTAACCTGCAGCGTGGGTAAGAATGAGTTCCCCCCTGCTTGTTTATGTACCACATAACTGTGGTGTTGTCTGTCTTTATCAGGAGCTGTCCTGGAAGGATAAGGTATTTGAAGGCTGTCAGAGCATTCTGTACAGCTGCCATCTCTTTTTGATTGATGTGCAGGCGAATATGTTCTGGGCTCCATTTGCCATGAATGCATTTGCCTGCCATGTGAGCCCCCCATGCATAGTCTGATGCGCCTGTTGTCAGGGTTTGGGCAGCGAGGGGTTGAGTGAAAGGAAGCCCCTTGCCTGTGGTTGCATGCCTCTGCCCACTAAAGGAACTCTGCCCTTAGACAAGGTATGATAGGAATCACTGTTTCCATGTCCTGAGAATGTTGACACCAGAGACCTTTTAAGTACCACTGAAGTTTCCTCATATGCAGTCTTGCATATGGAATTAGCAGACTGCATGAGGCCATGAAACCTAGGGCTTGCAGTATTTTCCTTGCAGATAGCTGGGTTTTGGTGGCCATTAGTTTGAAATAGTTTGTCAAATGGACCTGCTGTTCTGAAGTGAGGAATGCCATCTGGAAAGATGTGTTCAAGCTTGTTCTCAGAAATACAATTTGTTGGCTGGACACCAGTTGTGATTTCTTTTTGTTGGTGGTGTATCCCAGTAAAGTTAGAAGTCTTTTTACAAATGCCAGGTACTGAAGTAGCAATTCCTGACTGTCCGCCTGAATCAGGCAATCGTCCAAGTATGGGTAAATTTGAATATTTCTCTGCCTGCAGTATGCAATGGCTGGAGCCTGGCACTTTTGTGAATACTCTGGATGCAGTAACTAAGCCAAAGGGAAGTGCAGAGAAAGTACAGTTTTGTACCTACCATAAATGTAGATGTCCGATAGATATGCAACTGCAGTCATAACATATGGGTTGTCCTGCCTCAGGCAGCCCTCGGTCGGCCGGATTCCAAAGTCTGGGTCCGACGTCGGCTGATGTCGCATTTCTCTCCGACGTCAGAGCGGCTGGAGTACATAAGCACCAGCCGACGCCATCTTCTTCAGTGTTTCTTGCCCCAGATGCCAGGTGCCCTCCAAGGAAGGCTGTAATCAAATTGGAAGACAAAAATAGGTTTCCAGACAACAAATAAGCAATAAACAGATACACCATAACAGATATCCCCAGCTAAGGATAACAGGGAGAGGAGTGGACCCAAGGCATAGAGGGGAAGGAGGGAGGGAAAACCCGACTGCAGTTGCATATCTATCGGACATCTACATTTATGGTAGGTACAAAACTGTACTATGTCCTTCAAGAATGCAACTGCAGTCATAACATATGGGTTGAATATCAAAGCTTAGCTGGGGGAGGTGGTATGCTCTAAGAAAGGGATGGTGTAGCTATCAATCCCTGCAGGACTGCCGAAGCAAAGCCTGCTCTGGATCTAGAATATAAAGGGAGGTTGTAGTGTTTGGAAAATGTATGCACGGAGCTCCATGTAGCAGCTTCTAGAATGTCTTTTGTAGGCACCCCTCTTAAAAAAGCTGTAGAGGTAGCTGTAGCTCTGGTGGAGTGTGGTCTGACATTGGCTAGCACACTCTTTCCATGGAAGGAATAACAGAATCTGATGCAATGTCCAATCCATTTTGAAATTGTCTGTTTAGAAATTGCTTTTCCTTGTACTCCAGGGGCGTAAGCTACAAAAAGCTGATCAGACTTCCTACTGGTCTTGGTTCTGTCTAGGTAGTAGCGAAGTTGTCTGTGTATGTCCAAGGTATGTAACAGTCTTTCCCCTTTGTTCTCAGGATTGGGAAAGAAGGTAGGCAGGTGAATTGCTTGATTTAAAGAAACCCTAGATACCACTTTTGGCAGAAAGGTAGGGTTGGTTCGTAAGGAGACCCTGTCTCTGTGAAAAGTTATGAACGGTGGTATTGCCATTAAGGCCTGTAATTCCGAAACCCTTCTTGCTGAGGTAATGGCCAACAGGAAAGCTGTCTTCCAGGAAAGAAATTGCAAATCCACAGAAGCTGCTGGCTCGAAGGGAGGTAGAGTCAATTTTTCTAGGACAAAATTGAGGTCCCAAGCTGGTACTGGTGCCTTTCTTGGGGGCTTTATATTTTTGATTCCTCTAAGAAATTGCCTTAACAAAGGATGTGAAAACACAGGTGGGTCAGTGTTGTATCCAGCTGAGATAGCTGAAGCATGAATTGTTATGGAAGAGTATGAGAGTCCTTTATGTAGCATATCTGCCAAGTATTCCAGGATGAGAGGAATGCTCAAAAGTGATGCATCATGACCCTTGTTGGTATTCCAAATGCTGAATCTCTTCCATTTTGCCGAGTAAGCCTTTCTGGTGGATGGTCTGCGGGCTTCTGTTAGTATCCGCTGAACTTCCTTGGAGAGAGGTAAATCAAGGTTAGTTATGGGATTTCCCAAGCTGTTAGCTGCAGCGTCTGGATGTTGGGATGAACTGTCCTGAAGTTGTGATGAGTCAAAAGTTGGGGCCATTGTGGAAGGGCCCACGTTTTGTTGTGACATATGCTCCGTAGTAGTGGGTACCAGTGTTGTCTTGGCCAGTCTGGAACTATTAGGATCCTCTTCGGCTTGTCTGCTTTGATCTTTAATAACACTGTGGTCATCAGTGGCAGAGGTGGAAATGCATAAATTATCAGGGAGCTCCAGTTGAATGAGAGGGCATCTATTTTCCATGCTTGTGGATGATATGTCCTTGAGCAGAACTTTTGTAAGTGGTGATTGAGGTGGGAGGCAAATAGGTCTACGTCCGGCCTGCCCCATGTCGAGGTGAGTCATAAGAAGATGTCTGGATGTAGCCTCCATTCGTGGGGGTCTAGGAAATTCCTGCTTAGACTGTCCGCCAGAACATTGTCTTTGCCTGGAACAAACTGGGATTGTAACTGTATGTTTAGACCCAGTGATTTTTCCCAAAGATTCATTGTCAGTCTGCAAAGGGGGTAAGAATGAGTGCCCCCCTGCTTGTTTATGTACCACATCACTGTGGTGTTGTCTGTCTGTATTAATAGGTGGCCTTGTTGAAGTTGTTGCCCAAAGGCCTCGATGGCATGCATTACTGCCAGCATTTCTTTTTGATTGATAAGCAGATTTGTTTCCTTTGGAGACCATTTTCCTTGAATACATCTGCCCTCCATGTGTGTGCCCCCCATCCAAGGTCTGAGGCGTCTGTGGTCATGGTCTGTGTTATCTGAGGTTTTTTGAACTACATACCTATGTTTGACTGGCTTAATGTGTCCCACCATAGAAATTCCTTTTGAAGACATGGAATGAGTGGGATAGTTGCTTCTAGGTTGTTGCTGTGTTGAGACCATAAGCTTTTTAAGTACCACTGAAGCTTTCTCATGTGTAGTCTTGCTAGTGGAACCAGGAGAATGCAGGATGCCATGTAACACAGGGCCTGTAGGAAACTCCTTGCAGTCATCTGGGTGAGCTTTGCTAAACTTTTGAAGTAATGGGTTAACTTCTTTTGCTTGTCTTCTGTCAGGTAAGCCATTTGAGAAACTGTGTCCAGTTTGGCTCCTAAGAAGGTTATTTGCTGGGATGGCTGAAGTCTTGACTTTTGAAAGTTGACTGTGTATCCCAGAGCCTGTAGCAAGTGTATGACATAATTCAAGTTTTTTGTCAAGGTTAGTTTGTTGTCCGCTTGTATGAGGCAATCTTCCAGGTACGGGTAGACTTGAATCCCCTGGAGCCTGCAATGAGCAATTACTGATGCCAGGCATTTCGTGAATACTCTGGACACAGTAGATAAGCCAAATGGCAATGCTGAGAATTGATAATGCTCTGGCCCTGCAAGAAATCTGAGGTATCTTCTGCAGCTGTGTCTGATAGGGACATGCAGGTATGCCTCCTTGAGGTCCAGAGTAATCAGCCAAGACCCCTTGTCCAGCATGGGAAGGAGTTGCTGTAGAGTCAGCATTTTGAACTTTGGTACTATGAGAAAAGTGTTTAAAGCGGACAAGTCCAGTATTGGTCTCCATTGAGTTTCTTTTCTTGGAACAAGGAACAGTCTTGAGTAAAACCCCTGACCTTGTTCTTGTTGTGGAACTTTTTCTATTGCTTTGATCTGTGCAAGCAGAGAAATTTGCTTGATAGCCTCTGCCCTCTGATTTTGTGGAAGGTTTGGCATGCCTTGTTTTCTTGGCAAGGTATGAAAATGGAACCTGTAACCGTGGTCTATAATGTCCAAAATCCATTTGTCTTTTGTCAGTTTGTGCCAATTTTTTGAAAACAGAGATAACTTTCCGCCCAAAGGAGCTTCTGTTTGCTCCTTGGTTAACGGAACTAGAGGAAAGTCATTGAGATTGTCCCTGCGGGGCAGGAGAAACCCCTGTGCCACTTCTTTGGTTTGTTGGTTGCCATTGTCGTCCCCTGTAGGATCCTCTGTATTGTCCTCTTCCTCGGCCACGCCTGTTTTTGCCCCTTTGAAATCTTTCAGGATTAGGGAAGGACCAGTTTTTAGAAGGCCAGTTCCTGCTGAATCTGGGCGGCTGAACCTGGAGGAAATCTTTTACTGTCTGAACTGACTTGGCTTTTTCCTCAATGGTCTTTAGCACATCTTTAGCATTAGCACCAAAAAGCTTGTTCTTTTCCAAGGGTGCGTCAAGAAGTTTTGCCTTAACATGATCTGGTAACGGTTGTTCTTTTAACCATGCATGTCTATGAATGACCGCCCCTGTCATAGCTGCCCTACATGAAGCCTCCAATGCATCATATCCACACTGTAGAAAGTGATTGCTAACCTGTTGAGCATTATGCACAGCCTCCTGCAAAGACTTCCTATCTAAGGGTTCAGGAGAGGCCAATGTTTTCTGTAAATCATCTAACAGGAAATCCTGATATTGAAACATGTGAAAGAGACAATTGAGAGCTCTCATAGATAAAGTAGTGGAGGTGTAAACCTTCTTCCCCCATCTCTCTAAGGACCTTGCTTCCCTGTTGGAAGGCAAAGGGTTTTTGGAGGTGGTAGCTGAAACCCCTTTAGGCCCCTGGGAAATTGTTTCTAAGTCAACAGCATGGGCCTTAAAGAAATGAGAATGGGTTTCTGGGACCCTATAGTATCTGTCAGGCTTGACAGGAGCAGGTGGAAGAGTATCAGGGGTAACACTGGAGTCAGAGTACAAATCATCCAAAACATCAAGCACAGGAGGTATAGCTAAAGGTCTGTGTTGGGGCTTTTTAAGGAAGGTTCGAAGGCACTTTCTGGAATCTGAATATTCCTGGCCTTGCCACTTAAAATGCTCCCTCATGGAATGCAGAACTTCCCCAAAAGAAATATCCTCAGGAGGGGAGGCTGAGGGAATGGAGTCCTCTGCATCTGAATCCTCATAGGTCTGGAAGGGCTCTTCCTGGCTTTCGGAGTGAACAGAGTCCTCAGAATCTTCATCTGAAGGAAGAGGGTCAGAGGGTTCAACCCTGGGCCTCTTGTCAGGAGGAGGCTGGGATCCTCTCTCAGGATGGGCCTGGGAACCTCTGATCAGGGAAATTAAATCTGCGGCCATAGTCATGATTTGAGTTTCAGGAGTAGGCTGAGGTAAGGTTTTAGCAGTAAGATGCTTGGACTTGCTGGCTGCCTTAGCACGTGTGTAGGCCTTGATAGACATGGACATGGGAGGCCTAGCCACTCCACGTGCAGGAGTGACCTTATCAACAGCAATGGTCTCGGGCATTTCCTCGGTTTCGGTATCCGGAGGAAAATCAATAACTGGTGTCGGAGTGACCTCGGGTATTGGAGGTGTCGGTAATGCGGTGTCTTCGGTTCGGAGCGGTGGAATAACCGCCTCAGAGGGAACCGGAGCACTCGCGGTTAGTTTTGGCGTGGTGTCGGTGGAAGACGAGGGCTGAGGATGTCGGTCCCGGTCTTTTCGTTTCTTAGGAGTCTGCGTTGTTGGTTGTTCCGACGGCATTGTATAATCAAATTTGTCGCCGAAAAAGTCTTCTGCGAACTCCGCCCGGCGCCTGAGAGTGCGCTTATTGAAGCGAGCACAGGCGGCACAGGCCGAGACGTTGTGGTCTGGGCCAAGGCAAGGGAGGCAGTAAGAGTGGAAATCCTTATGAGGTATTTGTTTACCACAAGACAAACAATTATTTACTTTTTCAGTAATTTCTGACATTGGCTGAGGCAAGAAAAGGTCCCCAACGGGGTACTTAGCTTTTTTGATGACTTCGGTTTCGAAGAATACAGGAGCTGACCAACCGGCACTTGCGAACTGCTTCTGCTTCGGGCACCGCGCGGCAAGGAAGACTGAAGAAGATGGCGTTGGCTGATGCTTATGTACTCCAGCCGCTCTGACGTCGGAGAGAAATGCGACATCAGCCGACGTCGGACCCAGACTTTGGAATCCGGCCGACCGAGGGCTGCCTGAGGCAGGACAACCCATATGTTATGACTGCAGTTGCATTCTTGAAGGACATCTGATAGTGCATAGAGCCTGCCCTGAAACGTAGATATTTCCTGCAAGACTCCCTTATGGGGATGTGCTGCAGATGAGCTTCTTTTAAGTCTAGAGTGACTAACCAGGCATCCTTGGCTAACACAGGAAGAAGCTGTTGCAGTGTAAGCATTTTGAATTCTGGGACCACCAGAAAAGTGTTGAGAATTGATAGATCCAGGACACAGCATCAAGAGCTCTCTTTTCTGGGCACCAAGAACTATCTAGAGTAGAAACTTGGTGGTCTGTTTCCCCTGGGTTTGGACTGAGAAGGCCTGGAAGGGACTGCAAAGGACCAGTTTTTTGAAGGCCAATGCCTACTGAATCTAGGTGGCTGCACCTGTAAGAAATCTTTGACAGCTTGCATAGATTTAGCTTTTTCTTCCATCTTTTTAAGAACTTCTTCTGCTTTTGTGCCAAACAAACGATCCTGATTTAATGGAGCATCTAGTAATTTTGCTTTGACATGGTCTGGCAAGACTTGTTCCTTCAGCCAAGCATGCCTTTTCAGTACAGACCCAGTGGCAGCAGCCCTGCAAGATGCTTCTAAGGCATCAAACCCACACTGCAAAGTATGTTTACTAACTTGGTTTGCAGAATGCATCAACTCTTGTAAATCTTTATTTTCTGCACAATCTGGAAGTAACACCATTTTTTGTTTAATTAGTTCCATAATATGTTGCTGGTACTTCAACATGTGTAACTGGCAATTCAAAGCCCTGATGGCAAGAGTTGCAGAGGTATATACCTTCTTACCCCATCTGTCTAAAGCTCTAGAATCCCTGTCTGAAGGGGTAGGGTTTTTGGCTGTAGTAGCCATAATGCCTTTAGGTCCCTGGGAAATGGTCTCTGGATTCGCAGTAGGATTCTTAAAGAGAAATTTGTGAGAGTTGGGTACTCTGCAGTACCTGTCAGGTTTTCTAACAACTGGTGGTAAAATGTCCGGAGTAAGACTGGATTCCATGAAGACATCATCTACAATATCCAGGACAGGGGGTATAGCTAGAGACCTGTGCTGAGGCAATTATAAAAATTCCCTGAGTCTCTTTTTGGACTGAGGATAGTCTTGGCATTCCCAGCAGAAATGCTCTCTTGAGGTATGCAAGGTTTCACCAAAAGAAAAATCCTCTGGAGGAGAGGCAGAGGGAATGGATTCCTCTGCATCTGAATCCTCATAGGTAGACAAGGGTATGTCCATGTCCTGGTAATCATTAGTGTCAGAGTCATCTGACTCCTGGTCTGTAGAATCAGAAGGAAATTCAATTCTTTGTTTTTTAGCAGGGGAAGGCTGGCTTCCCCTAATTAGAGTAATAAGGTCTTCAGCCATTCTAAGCATTTGTTTTTGTGGCATGGGAGCTTGAGCATGCGCTTTGGACGTCGGTTTTCTAGGCGTAGTGCGAACTCTGGGCCTGCGAAACTCGGTAGATTTAGTTAAAAATGATGATGTCGGTATCATATGAATGTCGATAGGTCGGAATACACCCTCAGTAGCTGGTGCCTGGACAGCAACTCCGGACCCATCCAAGGTAGAGACATCCGCAGGTTTCATAGTTGAAGACGCATTTCACGGCATACTCCGAATGGGTCTCAGCAGAGGCCTGCGAATCTGTAGAAGTGGACATCAGGGGCTGTAAAGGCACCTCACTGAGTACCGGCGGACTGGCGACTAGCTTAATGGAAGCGTCATCGGCAGTTTTTGACCTATGCGGTTTGTCTCTGTCTTTGTGCTTTTTTGGAAGATCGGTAGTTGGATGGTTTATCGAAGCCATTTTGGAAAACAGAGAACGATAGCGAAAGAATTTAGCTAGAAAAATAGCTCAATGCTGAATGGTTTGGGGGTTAAACAAAGCACAAAACCAACAGCAAGAGATGCCGTGGTCTGGCCCTAAACAGGTGACGCAATAAGAATGAAAATCTCTGTGAGGTATTTGCTTTCCACAGGCAAGACAATTGTTAACTTTTTCTGACATCGGTTAGAGCAAGAAAAAAGAATCCCCAACGGGGTACATAGCTTTAGAAGACTTTTTTATTTATTTATTTATAGTTGGTTTACCAGGATTGTCCATTGGGCCAGAAGAACCCATTTTCAATGGAGTCCTGGGAAGAAAAGCTCCAAAACAAAGATACACTTTAACACTTAAAATCGTATTAAGACATTAAACTATTACAGTGGTTAAAAAAAAAAAAAACATTTTTATGAAGTAGAAATCCAAGATTTAAGCAGGTGCAATCGAGAATTTTGGTTACATTATGCATAACAAACATAGCATTGCTGTAGTAAATATATAGTATCTTGAGTGGAATAGTAGAATTTGAGAATTATTAGATGTTATTGCATTTGCTTAATTATAGTGTCTGGTAATATATGATATAGTTGCCTGTAGGGAGCAGACTAGGCTATGAGGGGTGGGAGCAGGAGCATTCCCAAGAGGATGTTAGGTGCGTGTGCAGAGATTTTTTTAAAGCAGGGAGGTTAGTAGTGGTGCGGATGGAGGGGGGGAGGGAGTTCCATAGGCGTGCCAGGGCAAAGGACAGGAGGTTTTGCCCTGGAGAGTGAAGGGGTTTGTACAGTTCTATTAGATTTTGCTTATTAGATCTTAGGAGTCTTTGTTTCAGGTGCATTTTAAAGATGGAGCTGAGTGAGGGACAGAGAGAGGGATGGAAAATGAGTTTGTGAGGCAAGGTGAGCTGAGTAAAGGAGAGATAGTTGGGTAGCTCAAGCCAGTTTAGTTTGTGGAGAGATACACAGTGACAGGTAGATGCTTTGAGGCTAGTGGCAAATTTGGCAATTTTATTATAACAGGAGGACAGTTTTGTTTTGAGGGATGATTGTAGGTTTGTTAGAAGAGGGGCACCATACAGAAGGGAAGGCATGAGGAATGTTGTAGCGAGAGTAAGCTTAGTAGATGTAGTGAGGAATCGATTGTGTCGATATAGCATGCCAAGTTTGTAGTGTTTTTTTTTTATGTTTAGTTGTAGATGGCTATTGAATTTAAGCTGGTCATCTACCTGGACCCCTAGTAGTTTGGTTTCAGATACTAGTTCAAGAGGTGTGTTGTTTTGGCTAGTGATAGAGAGTAGATTTCTATCAATGGTTGTGTTTTTTGAGGGAGTAAATACCATAAGTTTGGTTTTTGATGCATTGAGTGCTAGATGATTGTTCTTCATCCACTGTTCTGTGGTAGAGAAGACATCTTGAGTTAATTTTAAGAGAGTGGGAATGGATGTGTCTGTGCAGATAATTGTAGAATCATCTGCATATTGAATAAGTTTGGCATGGGGAATTGAGTGGAAGTCATTTATGAATATATTGAAGAGGAGAGGACCCAAAATGGAACCTTGGGGGACACCTGTGGGTGTGTTCAGGAAGGAGGAGATGGCTGTTTTCCATTTGACAGCTTGTTGTCTATGGGAGAGATAGCTGGTGAACCAATTGAGAGAGGCAGGGGATTGGTTTAGGTTAGATAGTTTAGTTAGGAGAAGGCTGTGAGAGATAGTATCAAAGGCCTTAGAGAGGTCGAGAAGGAGGGTAGATACAATAGAGCCAGAATCTCGGGCTGTATTTACAGTTTCCAGGAAGGAAAGGAGGGCAGTCATGGTGCTGTGACTGGGTCTGAAACCGTATTGTGTGGAAGTTAGCAAGTTATTATTTAGGAGATAGGGAAGGAGTTGGAGATGTATACATTTCTCTAGGAGTTTTGATATAGGAGAGAGGATGGCGATGGGACGGAAGTTATTGATATTGTATTTATTGCCTCCTTTGTGCAAGGGAATGATGAATGCTTTTTTCCAGAGTGTGGGAACAAGACCTTCTTGGATAGAGCGATTGATTAGGATGCTGATGGGGAAGGCAATGGCTTCGGCAGCTATGTTGAGGAAGGATGAGGGTATATTATCGGGTGCATTAGTACATGGTTTTAGCTTTTGCAAGAGTTTTTTTATGGTAGAGGTAGGGATGGGTTTTAGGGAGAAAGGTGGGAGTTGAGAGGTAGGAGATGAAGTGGGTGGTAGGAGGGGGGATGCAGGTGTAGGGGGTGAGGTGTTATTGGAGAAGGATGAGGTTAGTTTAGAAATAGAGTCTAAGAAAAAAGAGTTGAATTGGGTGGCCAGATCAATATCTAGTGCATTTGGGTCTGGGCTTGGGTTTTCTGCTGAGCCAGGTTTTAGGAGATTATTGATGCCTTTCCAGAATTTTTGAGGGTTGGTATTATGGTTGTTTTGGAGTATGGAGTAGTAGTTCTGTCGATCTGTTGTGATAAGCTTTTCAACTGTATTGCGAAGAGTTTTGAATTCATTAAGGGTGTTGGGAGTTTTGTTTCTTTGGTAACGTGCCCAGGTTTTGTCTCTAAGTCACATGGCAGTTAGTGTGTTTTTTGTTAGCCAGGGGGCGGTATTGTTTCATATTCTTTTGGTTTTTATGGGGGCAAAACTATCCAGGAGATTTAGGAAAGTTGTACTGAAGTATGCAACAGCATTATCCAGGGGTAGAGTTTTTAGGGGGTTCCAATTTATTGATTTTAGGGAGTCTGAGAAGGTTACTGGGTTGAAGTTTTTTAGGTTGCGAGTGCTGATGTAAGTATGTGTTGCTTGTAATGGAGATGGAAGACGTCTAGTGAAAATGGGAAGATGGTTGCTGAGGGGGTCAGGAAGAGTTCCACTGTCAGTGTAATAGTGGGGATGAGAAACTAGGATCCAGTCTAGGGTACTGCCACTGGAGAAATCTTTAGAGGGCCTGGTAGTCAGGTTGATGAGCTGAGAGTATTTATAAAGATTAATGTTTAGGGGGTGTGTGGGGGAATGAATGGAAGACCAATTAATATTTGTGTCACCCATGATAACAGTTTCATTACTGATATTGATAGAAAGCCAAGATAGGATATCTTCAAGTACTGAGACATTGTCACCAGGGGGGATGTAAAGTGAAACTATGCAAATGTGTTTGTGTTTATTTAATTGAAATAGAGCTAGTACTAATTCTGCATTGGAGAAGTGAGGAATGGGTTTATTATAGGGAGTAATGGATAGGGTGGATGAATAGAGTAAAGCTACACCGCCACCCTTTTTATGGGTCCTGTCTTTTCTGATCATTGAGTAGTTTGGTGGTAATACTTCAGCATCTTTTATATGAGGTTTTAGCCAGGTTTTGGAAATAGCTAAGATGTCAGGTTTGCTATGGAGATGCCAGGCATGAAGGTTAGGGATTTTGTTAGCTATGCTTTTGGCATTTAGAGAAGCTAGTAGAATGGATTTAGATGTAGAGGTAGTGGTGATTGGGCCTGGGTTAGGGTGCATGTCACCAGATAGAAGTATGGTTGTAAGGTATTGGATTAAGTTGATGAGGTGTTTAGATTGCCTTGTTTGAATGTTGTAGGTTATCAGACATTTGTGGATATTGGAGGTTAGGGAGGGACTAAAGAGTTTATAAGAAGTGTATTTGCAGTGAAACAGATGGGAGTTAATGAGATAGAGTTCAGGGATTATTGAGATAAATTAGTGTAACTGAGTAGAAGGGAGTGAGCTGGTAGAGTGAAGGGGTGGTGAATGATTTGTGGAGTTGGGCTGGGTGAGGTAGTGGGTATAAGTAAGGATCAGAAGTAATAGTAGTTGGATTGAGAATTATATGAGTTTTGTAGTCATGTTGAGGTTTTGATAAAGTATAGCATGTAGTGTAGGGAAAAAAGGTGTGAAATAGATATTGTATTATAAAATATGAAGGGAGGTGTGAGGAGATGTGTTATGAGGGCCTCAGGTTTGAAAATCGGAAAATTAAAATTTCAGGTAGCGGCCAACCGGCACTTGCGAACTGCTTCTGCTTCAGGCTCCTTCTCAGCAAGAAAGACTGATGTAATGGCGTCGGCTGCATGTTTTATACCACTGACGACCTGACATCATGGATGAGGCGACAGCATCCGATGCAGAAATCTCAAGACTCTGGTATTCGGGCTGACTGAGGGCTACCTGCAGGCAGCTAACCCAAGTGTGAAGACTGCAACAGTGAAACACGAAGAACATCAATATATCCTCTGTAATTCTATTGTTAACCACATCTATCTGTTTGGAAATATCACCCATAACCAACCCATTATTTTTAATTATACCTTTCATCACTTTAAAACTGGCTCTATCAAGGATTGACAACAGTTCATTATGAAAATCTGAGCTTTCTATCACGTTGTTCGGAAATTTCCAAAGCCCGAGTCCTTTTTGTACTACTGCCAATTTTAAACATTCCCTTACATACAATATATCAAGTCTTAAAGACTGACATTTTAACATCAACAATTGTAATAACCTTACATTGTCTGCAAAACTCGCATTACTAGCCACCAAAGTTTCTAATCTATTAACAGCAGCAAAATCAAACTTTTTGTCAAGCCAAACAATGTCTTTATCAACAACAGTCTGGTTTATATTGTTACAGTCACCTTGTGAAGAAAAATAGGTAGAGGTCCCTGCTGCCCTGTTAATGGCATTAGAACATTCCTCTCCAGTGTTGAAAATTCGCGGAGTTCTGGAATAATCCAAGTCCGGACTTCTATCTCCAGTTTGCTGAAATGTTACCTCCGTACTATTTCCTTTACTCGGTACGCCACTTGGAGATGTAGATAATGCTTCCTGATTGCCTGGAAGTGAACGCATAAACCCACAAACTACTTACTGCCTCTACCTACTCCCAACACCAATACTGCAATCTCCATCATCAGCTATCCTACTACATATCCTTCTGTCACTGTGCCTTCTCTTCCTCTCATTACTCACTATAATTACACCCTTCCCACCTTACAAGTTAGCACTCACTTACACCCAACTCAGCTATCACCCCTCACCTGTACACTAACTCAGTTCTACACCACCTGAAACTATGCTATTTTCTCCCCATCTGATAAAAAGGGACCAACCTCCCTCTTATCCAGACCTAGCTTTGCCAAAACTCATCAAATTTATCTTCTTATTCTACATTCATATTCTGCTGTGATGTCTACCAGAACCCATGTTCCTCCAAAACTGCTACAATAACCAACCCTGCCAATCCCACTTCATCTAATCTTGCTGCGTTAAAACTCTACAACCCTAATATTCAGAGCATAAATAAACTCTCTTCCTTGCATTCTTGGATGACATCACATAATCCTAATGTGCTAGTCCTAACAGAGACTTTGTTAAAACCTACAACTGCCTCCAAAGAATTACTTTCCTCTGACTATAATACATTAAGCCTTGACTGCTCAGTAATTAAAGGGAGGAGACTTAGCTTTGTTCTTGCAGAATAAAGATCAGCTTAACCTGTAATCAAAACGAACTCCAAAGCTGAAATCTTGACTTTTACCTTAAAAATTAAAAAAAATAAATCCAACTACATTACTACTCTCTAACAGTCCACATAGTATCTCTAACTCTGTCTTACTGAGATATTCTCTCATGGCTTTCCATCACTTCCCTCAAAACTATCATGAGAATGTCAATATTACATATTTCACTACAGCACTTACCACCTCCCACCCTTTGTATAAACCTATTCAAGTTTTCACAATCCACTCCACTATCAGGTATAACCTAATTACTGGTTTCTGTGTAGCCATTAATAGCAGTGGGGGTAGTTTCACCTCATCACTGATATTCTGTCCTACCTTATATAAGTGGTACATTTTGAGTTATCTCTGCTTAATATCTGAGCTTTGGCCGGCTAACATCTACATGAAATCAACTGGATGTATAAGTGAATTTAAGTACACTTTTATTTGCTATTTTTCATATAGTACTGTATTTAATTTATTTATTTGTGTTTTTCACTGAATATTAACTCAACTGAAGTTGCAGCTGTCTCTATACAGTTAGTTCCCCACCCACCCTCTCTGTTCTTGTTTTGGTGTTAATGTTGGTGGCTTTGAAATTGCCTGCCCCTCTTGTAGATTTGTATTTGGATACTCCTTCTGGGCCCATATCATTTGCTCACTCAACTAAGTACAATGAGATCATATTCTGATTTCAAGCACTCCTACTGTGTACAAAGAGAACATTTGGGAAGGACAACCCCTGTAGCCTCTTAATCCTGCTCTGTTCCCTCCCTCAAAAATAAATAAAAAAAAAAAAAAAAAAAAGTATACATATCTATATCTCTATATATATATATATATATATATATATATATATATATATATATATATATTTTATTCAGTTGCTCTTACTGTAACTGTCTTAGTTGCTCTTCTGCGTGCTGTTATCTGTTCAGTCGCTCTTACTCTGCACTTACTACTTGTTAGTAGCCTTCTAATTTACTGCCTTATGCACTTGTTTTTTAGTCATTTGTTAATTTAATTGTATTTATTTGAACTGTATTTGCCATAGTGTTGCTACACACTCAGGTGTGCTGGCCTGCACTGCAATTTGAATTGTAATTACTGCTGTTTTAGCTGCTTTTCTGTATAAAAAAAAAAAAAATCTAAGCTTGTTTCCTGCCTTTCCTGTAACTAGTCAAACCCAGATACAGACTTGCTGTATCCAGGACTGTTGGTAAGCTTCTGAGCCCCCCCAAGCCTTTCTGTGTTGGAGGGAAGCCTTCTAGCTTATCAGTGGGAGTGGTAAGCACTAGGTAGCCTACCTACCATGGGAAGAGTGGGTTTTGGCCCTGAAATTGTAGTTCACTGGCCGTTTGGGCGGTTTTCCCATCTCGTTCTACTTTCTGGTTAAAAGCCCGTTTTGCGTTTGGTCCCCGCCTTTCCTATAACTAGTGTAATCCAGGTACATACTTGCTGTATCCAGGACTGTTAGTAAGCTTCTGAGCCCCCCAAACCCTTCTGTGTTGGAGAGAAGCCTTCTAGATCATCAGTGGGAGTGGTAAGCACTAGGTAACCTATCTACCACAGGAGGAGTGGTTTCTGGCCCAGAAATTATAGTTTATTGGCTTTGGGAAGCTTTTCCATCTTTTTCAACCTTCTGATATAAAAGCCTGTGTTTGCACCTGTTTCCTGCCTTTCCAGTTACTAGTCTAGTCCAGGTACATATTTGCTGTATCCAGGACTCTTTGTAAGCTTCTGAGCCTCCCAAGCCTTTTCATGTTGGAGGGAAGCCTTATAGCTTATCAGTGGGAGTGGTAAGCATCAGGTAGCCTATCACAAGAGGAGTGGTCCCTGGCCCAGAAATTGTAGCTATTGGCTGTTGGAGCAGTTTTTTTCCATCTCTTTCAACTTTCTGGTTTGAAAGCCACACTTGCACCCGTTTCTCGCCTTTCCTATAACTAGCCTAGTCCAGTTACAGAGTTGCTGTATCCAGGACTGTTAGTAAGCTTCTGAGCCCCGCAAGCCTTTCTGTGTTGGAAGGAAGCCTTCTAGCTTATCAGTGGGAGTGGTAAGCACTAGGTAGCCTATCCTCCACAGGAAGAGTGAGTTTTGGCCCAGAAATTGTAGTTTATTGACCATTTGGACAGTTTGTCTGTCACTTTCAACTTTCTGGTTTAAAAGACCACATCTGCACTCGTTTCCCGTCTTTCCTGTAACTAACCTACTGGCTAGCACTAGAAAGCCTTAAACTGATACAAGCCTTCTAGCTTAGGAGAGAGAGACTTTGGAGTGATTAAGTATCAGTTTTCTGTACTTAAATGTTTTCCGCCTAAACGCAGACTTTCCAGTGTTTATTGTGATTTAAAAGCTTGTTTTTACATATTGTACTTATTTGACTGCCTGCACTTTTAAAAAGTTTTTTGTTTAAATAATTTAACTGTTATAGGCTACACACTAAAGTGCGATAGCCTTTTCTGATTGTTTGTAGTCGTTTAAAGCTGTTTTAAGTGTATTTTTTTTACTGTTTTTGCATTATCTTTTCAAAAAAAACAAAAAAACCCAAAAAATCCTTGTTTTCCACCTTTCTAAGCTAGTATAATCCAGTTTTCAGGCTAGTGCTGAATTCAGGGCTGTGATACTAGTTTCTGAGTTGCCCATACCTTACTTGGATAGAGGGAAGTTTCTCTGTTCACCTGTGAGAGAGGGGAGCTTTGATCAAACTATCTGTCCCTGGAGGAGTGGTTCCAGCCCAGAAGTTAGTAGTTTATTGGCCATTTTGGGCTAATTTCTATCTCTTTCATTTCCCTACTATAAAAACCGCGTTTGCATGGTTTTGCGCACCGGGCAGCATCGGTTAGCTACGGTTAAATTATTTCTGGCTCCACTAAGTCTCCTCTTCAGTTTTTCCCTTGAAACTAGTCTAACTCATAAACCTAAGCATTTAAAAAGCATCCTACAGCCCAGCACTTGCTCAGACCTAATAGCAAGCACTAATATACCCTGACACCGATTGCCCAGTAGGGCAAGGCTCTTTATTCACCCCTCACCAGCCAAGCGACTAAGCAGCTCACCCTAATATTCATGCATGACCAAAGGGCAATTTCAGGTGTACTCTCCAATCCAGCTGGTGAATCTGGGTATCCTGAGGCAATGTTACAACTGCCTCATGTACACAGACAACCCTCTCCTCCTACCACAAAACACTAACATATGCAAGAGATGCAATTATACAGCCAAACTGGAAGCTAAGCTGTCTCCACCCAAGACTAGAACAGACAGTCAAGAGGAGAAGGTTAACACTTGCACCATACCTCCAGCCGCACACAGACCTACTAAAACAGCACTGGCAAAAAAATACACATAAATACACAAAATCATACTCGGAGGCTCTAAATAGAAACCTGCAAAAGCATCAGAGACCTCCAAAGCAGACACCCAAACAACCTGCACCTCCCGTCACAAACCAGACAACACATAAAACAGAAAATCAGTGTGCCGCACAATCACAGCCCTTAAGGCGAAATAACATACCTAACACACTAGTAATAGGTGACTCTATAGTCAGGCACACTGATGTCCCACTCACTAGGCTGGACAAGCAGAAGGTTACTGTTAGCTGCCTGTCGGGAGCCAGAATCTGGCACATAACACAAGCACTCAGGGACATAAAGTATAAATAGGACTCTCATTGTTCATGATGTTGTGAATGACCCGAGATGTACCTTCCTGGACTACATGAAAAGAGACATAGAAGAGCTCTCTGATCATGTAGCCCAGGCTAGTATGACCCTGACCCTGAGTAGCATCCTGCCCTCACCAAGAATGACACCTCAGTATAACGAAAAAAATGATCAACTTCAACAATTGGCTAAGCTTCTGGTGTCATTTAAAGGGGATCCAGTGTCTGTCAGCCTGGGACGACATGCTCGACAAACAGCATTGCTTCGCAAGAGATGGCTTGCACCTGTCACCCCTAGGCTTTTGAATACTGGCCAAGGCTCTTGCTGCCCCCACTGTGCCTTTTTAGGCAAGGCTCAAAAGTCAAATCCACCTCCGTAAACAGCACAATTAACAAAAAACTGAGGGTTATGCTACTCAACACCAGGAGTTTAAATCTCAAAATGCACACTCTCGAAGCACTCCTCAGTATAGAGAACATCGACATCTGTGCAGTAACTGAAACCTGGTTCAAGGCTCCAGACAGCACTCCAGCACTACTGGGCTACAACTCATACCACACGTTTCGGCCACAGAACACGGACCGAAACAGAAAAGGAGGGGGTGTATGTATATTCATCAAGGATACCTACACCTCCAGGTTACTGGCGCAGCATGATACCTCTGAGATCATCCATGTGCAACTAACATCGGGCAAATCTGCAATGCAAATTGTGGCCTGCTACAGATCACCCTCCATGACCCAAGGACCACCACTCCACCTTTCTGGAGACACTGGAAAACATGAAGGTCCTACTGAACACCCTGATATTGGGTGATTTCAATTACCCAACCATTCACTAGGAAAACTACTCGAGTACAAACTCCCAGGCCTAGCGCATCCTGGAATTCATCAACTCAAATGCCCTGGATCAGCTAGTAAACTCCCCTACCAGAGGTGAAAACATATTGGACCTGGTCATCACCAACATGGGTGACAAGTGTTCCACACCGAAGGTCAACCTGTCACTGGTTAGATCAGACCATAAACTCATCACTCTGGATGTCCACACCCCACCATCACCCACAACTAAGGAAACCACAGTAAAAAACTTTTCTAAAGCAAACTTCACCTTACTTAAGACAGAGGTGGTAAGTTTCACAGCTGCCACGCTAAAGGATAACACTGCCCATGATGCAGAAACCTTTACAAATGCACTATATGAGCACCTACAAGGATGCATGGATCGTGCCATCCCTAGCAAAACCAAGACTCACTCCTCTAAGAGAAGGAAAAGTACAGTTTTGTACCTACCATAAATGTAGATGTCCGATAGGTATGCATATGCAGTCATCACATATGGGCTGTCCTGCCTCAATCAGCCCTTCGGTCGGCCGGACTCCAAAGTCTGGGTCCGGCGTCGGCTGATGTCGCCCTTTCCCCGATGTCAGAGCGCCTGGGGTATAAAAGAGTCAGCCGACGCCATCTTCCTCAGTGTTTCTTGCCCCAGATGCCAGGTGCCCTCAAAGGAAGGCTAAATTTGGAGAAATGCAATAAATTCCAAACATGCACAGAAATATATAAGTATATATATATATATATATATATATATATATATATATATATATATATATATATATATATATATATATAAATAAAACAAATACAACATAATAGATAACCCCAGCTAGCTAAGAGAGGGAAAAAGTACCCAATAAATACCAAAGAGGGGAAGGAGGGAGGGTAAACCTGACTGCAGATGCATACCTATCGGATATCTACATTTATGGTAGGTACAAAACTGTACTATGTCCTTCAAGGATGCATCTGCAGTCATCACATATGGGTAGAATACCATAGCCAATCTGTGGGTGGAGGATCTATGTAAAGGATGGTGTAGCTAAAATGCCCTGCAGGACTGCCGTAGCAAAGCCTGCTCTGGATCTGGAATATAAAGGTAAATTGTAATGCTTGGAAAATGTATGCACAGAGCTCCATGTAGCAGCTTCTAAAATGTCCTTGGTAGCCACCCCTCTTAAGAAGGCTGTGGAGGTGGCTGTGGCTCTGGTGGACTGAGGTCTAATGTTAGCTGGCACAGTTTTTCCAGGAAAGGAATAACAAAAACGAATGCAATTCCCTATCCATTTTGAAATTGTCTGTTTGGAAATTGCTTTTCCTTGTGCACCAGCAGCATATGCTACCAACAGCTGGTCAGTTTTCTGTAGCTTTTAGTTCTGTCCAAGTAGTGGCGTAACTGTCTGTGTATGTCCAGGGTGTGCAGAAGTTTCTCCCCTTTGTTTTGTGGATTTGGAAAGAAGGTAGGCAGGTGAATAGCTTGGTTTAATGAGACCCTGGATACCACCATTGGCATAAATGAAGGACTGGTTCTCAATGAGACTCTGTCCTGATGAAAAATAAGAAATGGCTGTACTGCCATGAGGGCCTGTAACTCAGATACTCTTCTTGCTGAGGTTATGGCCAGAAGGAAGGCGGTCATCCAAGAAAGCAACTGTAGTTCTGCAGATGCTGCTGATTCAAGGGGAGGCAGAGTTAGTTTTTCCAACACGAAGTTAAGGTCCCAAGTAGGCACTGGAGGTGTCCTTGGAGGAGTGATGTTTTTAATTCCTCTTAGAAACTGTCTTAGGAGGGGATGAGAAAAGACAGGTGGATCAGTATTGTACTCTGCTGAAATTGCTGAAGCATGAATTTTAATGGAAGAGTAAGACAGGCCATTGTGGAGCATTTCTGCCAAGTATTCCAGGATATGTGCCATGTTCATCACTGTTGCATCTAGGCCCTTTGTGGTGCTCCAAGTGTGAAATCTATTCCATTTTGCTGAATATGCCTTTCTTGTGGAAGGCCGGCAAGCTTCCATGATGATATCCTTCACTCTCTTGGATAGCTTATCCTGAGGAGGAGTCAAGGTATTTTCCAGGCTGTTAGTTGCAAGGTTATCAAGTTGGAATGCAGAGTTTTGTAATTGTGCTGTGTCAGGAGAAGTGTCCATTGAGGAAGAGGCCATGGTTTCGTGCGTGACATGCTCTTTAACAGTGGGTACCAGTGCTGTCTTGGCCAGTCCGGAGCTATCAGAATCACTTTTGGCTGCTCTGTCCTGATCTTCAGTAAGACCTTGGTCATTAACGGAAGAGGTGGAAATGCATACACTGTTAGAGTTCTCCAGCTGAAAGACAGGGCGTCCACTTTCCATGCTTGTGGGTGGTATGTCCTTGAGCAGAATTTCTTCAGCTGATGATTGTGGGGGGAGGCAAAAAGATCTATGTCTGGCCTTCCCCATGATTGTGTTATCTGTAGGAAGATGTCTGGGTGCAGCATCCATTCGTGTGCATCCATGATATTTCTGCTTAAGCTGTCCGCCAGTATATTGTCTTTTCCTGGCACAAACTGGGATTGCAGGTCTATATTGAGTTTCAAGGAAAGTTCCCATAGATTCATTGCCAGTTTGCAAAGAGGGTAGGAATGGGTGCCTCCTTGCTTGTTTATGTACCACATAACTGTGGTGTTGTCTGTCCTTATTAGCAGGTGGCCTTGATGCAGAAAGAGTTTGAAGGCCTCAATTGCATGCATCACTGCCAGCATTTCCTTTTGGTTTATGTGCATGCGTAGCTCCTTTTGCGACCATAGTCCTTGAATACATCTGCCCTCCATGTGTGCTCCCCAACCGAGGTCTGAAGCGTCCGTTGTAATGGTTTGGCTGGCTATTGGCTTGCTGAAGGGCAGACCCCTGTTTGACTGGCTTGCCTGAGCCCACCACAGAAATTCCTTTTGGAGGCATGGAATGAGTGGGATCAAAGTTTCTAAGCTGTGACTGTGCTGAGTCCATAAACTCCTTAGGTACCACTGTAGTTTCCTCATATGCAGCCTTGCTTGTGGAATCAGAAGAATGCAAGATGCCATGTAACCCAGGGCCTGCAGGATTTTCCTTGCAGTCAGCTGAGTTTGTCTTGTCAGATTCTTGAAGTAATCCGGTAGTTGTCTTTGTTTTTCTTCTGTGAGAAAAGCCATTTGGGTGGTTGTGTCTAGATCCGCACCCAGAAAAGTTATTCTTTGGGATGGAACACGTCTTGATTTGTGAATGCTGACTGTATATCCCAAGGCCTGCAGTAGGTGGATGGCATAATTCAAATCCTTTACCAAAGTTTGTTGGCTGTCTGCTTGTATAAGGCAGTCATCCAGATATGGGTATATTTGAATCCCCTGAAGTCTGCAGTGTGCAATTACTGATGCCAGGCATTTCGTGAATACTCTGGGCGCAGTAGATAAGCCAAAGGGCAATGCTGAGAATTGATAATGCTCTGAACCTGCAAGAAATCTGAGGTGTCTTCTGCAACTTTGTCTGATAGGGACATGCAGGTATGCCTCCTTGAGGTCTAGAGTTACCAGCCAAGACCCCTTGCCCAGCATGGGAAGGAGTTGCTGTAGGGTCAGCATTTTGAATTTTGGCACAATGAGATAAGTATTCAGTGCGGACAAGTCGAGAATAGGCCTCCATTGATTTTCTTTTCTTGGAACAAGGAATAGTCTGGAATAAAATCCTTGGCCTTGTTCTGAAAGAGGAACCTTCTCTATAGCTTTCATTTGCATTAAGTTGGAGATTTGTTTCAAAGCCTCTGCCCTTTGATTTGGTGGCAGGTCTAGCATGCCTTTTCTTTTTGGCAGTGTGTGAAAATGGAACCTGTATTCTCTGTCTATTATTTGCAGTGTCCATTTGTCTCTTGTAATACTGTGCCAATTTTCTGAGAATAAAGAAAGCTTTCCGCCCAAAGGAGCTTCTAATTGAGCCCTGGTTGGCGGAGTCAAAGCAAAGTCATTGAGTCTGTCCTTGTGCAGCAGTTGTAGGTCCTGCACTACCTCTCTGCTTGGGAGGCTGCCATTGACGTCCTCTGTAGGAGCCTCTAGCTTTCCCTCTACCTCTGGCACGCCTGTTCTTGCCTCTCTGAAATCTTTCTGTGTCCGGAAAGGACCAATTCTTGTAGGCCAATTTCTGCTGAATCTTGGTGGTTGGACTTGTAGAAAATCTTTGACTGTTTGTACAGATTTTGCCTTTTCCTCAAATGTATTTAAGACCTCCTGAACAGTGGAGCCAAATAACTTTTGCTTTTCCAGTGGAGCATCCAGAAGCTTAGCTTTAACATGATCTGGCAGAGATTGCTCCTTCAGCCAAGCATGCCTACGTATGACTGCACCTGTCATAGCTGACCTACATGAAGCTTCCAATGCATCATAACCACACTGTAAGAAATGGTTGCTAACCTGCTGGGAGTTATGTACCAGATCCTGAAGTGATTTGCAATCTAGGGGTTCAGGTGAAGACAGTCTCTTATGCAATTCATCTAATAAATACTCTTGGTACTGTATCATATGAAATTGACAATTTAATGCCCTCATAGAAAGAGTAGCAGAAGTATACACTTTTTTACCCCATCTCTCTAAAGCCCTGGACTCCCTTTCAGAGGGGAGTGGATTTTTAGTAGTGGCACCTGCAACCCCTTTAGGGCCCTGGGAAATGGTTTCTGGATCAGCAGAGTGGGCCTTGTAAAGAAAATGATGCGAGTCTGGGACCCTGTAGTACCTATCGGGCTTGACAGGGGCCGGAGGAAGAGTGTCAGGGGTTATGCTAGACTCAGAGTACACATCATCAATGACATTCAAAACAGAAAGAATAGCCAAAGGTCTATGCTGAGGTAAATGCAGAAAAGTTCATAGGTTCATAGGTTCATAGGTTCATACTAGGCTATCTGCCCAAGGGCATTTATAAGCCTAGCCCATAGTTATGTGGCTTTCGCCACCCCTTTAGTTTGAATAAAAACTATGCCTATCATTTTGCTGTGCCTCTGTCAAGCAGTGACGCTGAAGTAATCCCTGGGGTATATCTGCAATCTCCCATCCATTGGTCAAGATTCCTCTTGAACAAGACCAGAGAGGTGCTCTGCCTCACATGTACCGGGATTTTGTTCCACAGCATAGGGAGTCTCTGGGTGATGAATCTGTCCCTCCAGCACGTTCTATTTATAACCGTGTCAAGGTTTAAGTCTCCCGCCCTTGTGGTTCTGAGGGATCTAGATTTTTTGAGGTGAAGCATATTCATCAAATCTGGGTTTGACATGGCCTTATATGTCAGGCACAGGTCACCTCTGAGCAAGCGGTATGAGACTGAATAGAGCTGGAGTTCTTTCAGTCGGGCAGCATAAGACATATTTTTGAGACCCTTTATCCTTTTGGTGAGGAACTTTTGGGGCCTTTCAAGCTGCAGCAGGTGTCTGGTCAGATACATTCGAACGGGCATTGTACTCAATCATAGGTCTAATAAGTGATGAGTACAGGGGGACGATGACCTCCCTTGATCTAGATGTGAATCCCTTCATGATCAGGTGGGTGATATAGAAGGTTTTCCTAACTACTTTAGCAACATGAGTGTCAAACGAAAGGCTACTGTCAACCTGGGTCCCCAGATCTCTGATGACTTTATCTGTGCTCAGTGGATTGCCACCTATATGGTAGCTAGGGGTAACCTTGTTTTTCCCAAAGGGTATGACTATGCATTTTTTGGCGTTTAACTTCAGGCCATGGCTCTGGCACCAGTTATCCGTTTCTGTAAGGCCCTTCTGGAGGATATCTGTGTCAGATGTGTTTTCGACTATGGCGCCCAGTTTGCAGTCATCTGCAAACTTTGTCAGCCATAACCCTCCTGTATTTGCTTGTACTTCAGAAAAGTAGATGCCGAACAAGAGTGGACCCAGGACTGAGCCCTGTGGGACACCACTTGTGACAGGCTTTGAGTCTGACATGGCTCCAGCAACTCTGACCCTGTGGGTTCTGTCACTTAGCCAGTTTGCAACCCATCTTGTGATGTATGGGTTTACATTCAAGCTGATGAGTTTTTCGATACCTGAGTGGGGTATTGTGTCGAAGGCCTTTGCCAGGTCGAGGTAGGCTGTATGGACTGCCTTTCCCTCATCAATGGCCTTGGTGACTGTCTCAAAAAGTCAACCAAGTTTAAGAGGCAGGATCTGCCTTTGACAAAGCCAAACTGGGTTGGATCCAAAGTCTGCAAGTTCCCTATGTCTTTATTTATGAGTTCCATTATGATCCTCTCCATGGCTTTGCAGATAAGGCTTGTCAAGCTAATGGGGTAATTTCCAGGGTCTGTGGAGGCACCGCCCTTATGAAGTGGGACCACAGTCAAGGCGCCACTCCTTGGGTACGTATCCTGAGGTGAGGTTAAGAGTAAACAGCTGTGCTAACTGTGGGTTTAATTGCCGGTTGTGTTCATGAAGTACACAGCCAGGGACACCATCCGTCCCATGGATGCTGTGTTTTGCCTTAGTGAGGGCAGTTCTCACCTGGGCGTTGGAGATGTTTGGGGGCTACAATCCTCTGGAATAGATATCTCTCCTTTGGGGAGGGAGTTTGCACTGAACCTGTCAGCCAGTATGTTGGCAATGTGTGTAGGTTCAGTAATTTTCACATCATTTTGAACTAATTCTGAGCATATCTGGGAGTTTCCTCCTAGGTTTCTAACATAGCTAAAGAAGGCCTTATGATTCTCTTTAGAGTCCTTGGCGATTTTTCTCAAAATTTGCCTTGGATGATTTTATGAGAGCTCTTAGTTTTTACTTATAATGATCAAAGGTGTCTTACCTTTCAAGGATTTTGCTCTATCTTGTAGTAGCTTCCTCCTTTTGTTGTAGAGCTTGTTTATGGCTGGGGTCCACCAGACTGGACGCTTGCCTTTGGTACAGAGAGTCTTAGTTTTCTTTGGGATTGCCTGATCCATGCAGTCCTGTAGGTGCTGGTAGAAGGCATTTGTAAGTGATTCAGCGGTTTGAGTAATGTTTACCACTGGCTCAGGGGCCTTAAAGGAGACCACACTAGTTTTTAGAAGTGTGAAATCGGCTTTGAGAAGTTTTTCACTGTGGTCTCTTTTGTTTCAGGAGAGGGCGGGATGAGGACCACCAGGGAGATTAGTTTATGATCTGATCTCACCAGTGAGGGGTATACTTCTGGTGTTGAACATTTTGATCCCATGTTCGTGATGATGAGATCAAGTATGTTTTCTCCTCTTGTGGGGATGGTGACTAGTTGTTCCATGGCATTTGAGTTTATGAACTCCAGGAATCTTTGGGTTAGAGTGTTCGGGCTTGAGTAGTGTTCCCAGTCTATATTAGGGTAGTTGAAGTCACCTAGTATGATGGTGTTTAGAGATACATTTATCCCCTCCAATGTTTTCAGGAAGGCCATGTGAGGTTCCTGAGTTTGAGAGGGTGGCCTGTAACATGCTACAAATTGCAGAGCAGTCTTGCCTATGGTTAATTGCACCTGGATGGTCTCCGATGCATCATGCGTTGCCACCAACCTTGAGGTGTGGGTGTCCTTTACGAATATGGACACCCTCCTTTCTTGGTGTTGTCCGGATTTTGGGGCCAGAACGCATGATATGAGGTGAAACCTGTTAGTGCTGGGGTGCTCTCAGGAGCCTTGAACCAGGTTTCTGTCACAGCACAGACATCGATGTTCTCCATATTGAGAAGGGCCTCGTGCATCTTGAGATTGAGACTTCTGGCATTGAGCAGCATTACCCTTAGTTTTTCCTTTTGGTGTTCTAGGGTGGTAGGTTTAGAATTTGAGCCTTGCCTAAAAAGGCACTATGGGGTGGCAAGAGCCTTTGCCAATATCCGAAGCCCAGAGGTGACAGGTGCAAGCCGTCCCATCTTGGCAGCGTGGCTTGTCCAGCATGTCATCCCAGGCAGACAGACATTGGATCCCCTTTGAATGACACCAGAATTTAAGCCAATTATTAAAGCTGATCATCTTATCACGGTATTGTGGCATCATTCTAGGTGAAGGTAGGAAACTGCTCAAGGTCAGGGTCATACCTGCCTGGGCTACATAATCAGAGAGCTCCTCGATGTCCCTTTTCATGTAGTCCAAGGAGGTACGTCTCAGGTCGTTGACACCAGCGTGGACAATGACTGAGTCGTACTTGTACCTGCTGTTGAGAGACCTGAGTGCTTGCGTTATCTGACGGATTCTAGCACCTGACAGGCAGCTTACTGTGACCTTCTCTTTACTCAGTCTGGTGAGCGGGACGTCAGTGTGTCTGACTATGGAATCACCAATGACAAGTGTGTCTGGCATTTTGTTTGGCCTTAAGGGCTGTGACTGTTTGACACTCTGACTGTGTGATCTATGTGTTGCATGTGTTGGGTCGTGAGGTGGTAGTTGTTTGGGTGTCTGCTTTGGTGGCCTCTGCTGTTTTGGTAAATTTTTGATCAGAGCCTCCGAGTATGTCTTTGTGTGAGTATGTGTATGATTTGAAGTTGTGATGGTACCATGTGTGACTGGGTATGTATTGTGTGTGGTTACCTTCTCCTCCTGTCTTTTCCTGGAATCAGAGAATTCCTGGCCCTGCCATTTGAAATGCTCTCTCATAGTGTGAAGGGTCTCCCCGAAGGATAGTTCTTCAGGAGGGGAGGCCGAGGGGATTGATTCCTCTGCATCAGAATCCTTGTAGGCCGAAAAAGCCTCCTCCTGGTAGTCCGAGTGAGCAGAGCCATCAGAGGCCTCCTCTGAGGAGTGGGGATCAGAGGGCTCAACCCTGGGCCTTTTGTCTAGAGGAGGTTAAGAGCCCCTGTCCGGATGGGGTTGAGAGCCCCTAATCAAGGAAATAAGGTCCTCTGCTAAGGTTAGAATCTGTGAACTTGTAGAGGGTCCCTGAGGAGTAACCCTGGGAGGCATAGCTTTTGTATGTTTAGC
This sequence comes from Protopterus annectens, assembly GCF_019279795.1. Classification (NCBI taxonomy): domain Eukaryota; kingdom Metazoa; phylum Chordata; order Ceratodontiformes; family Protopteridae; genus Protopterus; species Protopterus annectens. The sequence goes on from NC_056733.1 coordinate 690,329,016, forward strand.
AGCTTTAGCCCTGGTGAATGCCTTAATGGACATGGATGCAGGAGGCCTAGCTGCACCACGTGCTGGTGTAGTTTTGTCCAGAGGAATGGTGTCAGAAGTTTCCAAGACACCAGTTTCTGAAGGAAATTCAATAACCGACTCAGCAGGGGCCTCCGTGGCCGAGGTTGTCGGTTGAGCGGTTTCGGGGGTCAGAAGTACCAAGGACTCGGTTTCAGCAGAGACCGAGACACTTTCATGATAGGCCTGGCCGTGGTTTCAGTCGAAACCGGCCGCTGTGTCGGTCCTTGTCCTTCCGTTTCTTTATTAAATGTGAAGTCGGAGTCTCCGACGGCATATTGTATGAAAAACTAGCCCCCAAAAAATTCCTCTGCAAACTCCGCCCGGCCTAAGAGTGCGTCAGTTGAAGGAAGCACAGGCTGAACAGGCCGAGACGTGGTCTGGGCCTAGGCAGGGAAGGCAGTAAGAGTGGAAATCCTTATGAGGTATTTGTTTCCCACAAGTTAAGCAATTATTAACTTTATCTGACATCGGCTGAGGCAAGAAAGAGTCCCCAATGGGGTACTTAGCTTTTGAAGTCTTCGGTAGATGAATTACAGGAGCTGGCCGACCGAAACTTGCGAACTGCTTCTGCTTCAGGCACCACGCAGCAAGAAAGACTGAGGAAGATGGCATCGGCTGACGCTTTTATACCCCAGGCGCTCTGACGTCGGGGAAAGGGCGACATCAGCCGACGCCGGACCCAGACTTTGGAATCCGGCCGACAGAAGGGCTGCCTGAGGCAGGACAACCCATATGTGATGACTGCAGATGCATCCTTGAAGGACATCCAGTTTGGCGGACCCCTGCCATAAACAGGCTATACAATAGAAGGAGGAAACTAGTTCAGAAAAAAAGCAAATCCCAAGAAGGAAAGACATCCCTGATCAGTATCAGTAAGATACTAAGGTCTCTCATGAAATCATCCAAAGCTAACTTCGAAAGAAAAATAGCCAAGGAGTCAAATGATAACCACAAAGCCTTCTTTAGCTATGTTAAGAATCTAAGTGGCAACTAGTAGATATGCACTGAACTAGTGCAAAGTAGCACAAAATATACTGAACCTACTGATATTGCCAACATCCTGGCAGATTCAGTGCAAACATCACCCCCCCTCTCACCTCCAAAAGGGCCCAAAACAATACCAGAAAAGTGTAGTGTCCCAAAAATCACAGATGCACAGGTGAAAATAGCCCTTTCAAAAGCCAAAAACACAGCATCAGTGGGACCAGATGGTGTCCCAGGCTGCGTCTTGCACGAACTATAGAACAAAAGTACAGTTGTGTACACTTACCATAAATGTAGATGTTCGAGTATATTCACTGTTGCAGTCATTACATTTGGGTATTCTGCTGGCAGGTTGCCCTCAGTAGGCCTGAATAACAAAGTCTTGGGTCCTGCGTCAGTTGCTGTCTCTTCTTCCATGACGTCAGGTTGTCAGGGGTATAAAACATGCAACCGACGCCATTTTATTCAGTTTTTCTTGCCCCATATGTCAGGTGCCCCCCAAATGGGGAGCAAATATATATATATATATATATATATATATATATATATATATATATATATATATATATATATATATATATATATATATATATACATATATATATATATATATATATATATATATATATATATATATATATATATAAACAGTAAATATATAAATGCATTTTTAGAAACATAAACTTTACCTTCAACTAAAAGCAAATACACCACAAAGGCTTTTGAGTATAGTGAAGGAAAGAAAGGTATAGAATGGGGGATGGTGGGTGGGTAACTCGGACTGCAACAGTGAATACACTCGAACATCTACATTTATGGTAAGTGTTCACAACTGTACTATGTTCTTCGTGTTTCACTGTTGCAGTCATTATATTTGGGTAGAATCCCAAAGCTATGGAGGGGAGGATGGAACTAAACAGCATTAGGAGCGGCTATAAGGCCCTGCAGGACTGCAGTGGCAAAGCCTGCCCTGGATTTGGAGAAGAGAGGTAAATGATAATGCTTTCTAAAGGTATGCACAGAGCTCCAAGTAGCAGCCTCTAGAATATCTTTGGTTGGAACCCCTCTGAGAAAAGCAGCTGAAGTAGAGGCAGCCCTGGTGGAATGTGATGCGATCCCCCTGGGCACAGGTTTATCTTGGTGCAAATAGCAGAAACAAATGCAGTGGTTTATCCATTTAGAAATAGTCTGCTTTGATATAGCCTTCCCCTCTGATCCTGCAGCAAATGCTACCAGTAGTTGCTCAGACTTTCTTAGAGATTTGGTCCTGTTTAAGCTGAATCTTAGTTGTCTGTGTCAATCCAATAAATGCAGAATCCGCTCCCCCTTGTTCTGCGGATTTGGGTAAAATATTGGCAGTTGAATGGTCTGGTTAAGAGCCACACTGGATACCACTTAGGCATAAAAGAAGGATTGGTCTTGAGGGACACCCTGTCCGGGTAAAATATAATGAAAGGCTCCACTGCCATGAGAGCCTGTAGTTCGGAAACCCTTCTTGCTGAAGTGACTGCCAAAAGAAAAGCTGTTTTCCAAGATAGAAATTTTATATCCGCAGTAGCTGCTGGTTCAAAAGGAGGCAGGGTGAGTTTTTCCAGTACAAAACTGAGGTTCCATGCAGGAGCTGGTGCTCTTCTGGGAGGCCTTAAATTTTTGGCTCCTCTAAGATGCTGTTTAAGCAGTGTATGAGAAAAGAGGGGAGGCTCTGTGTTGTAATGAGCTGAGATGGCAGAGGCATGGATTTTTATTGAAGAAAAAGATATGCCCTTGTCAAGCATCTCAGTTAAACATTGTAAAATCTGAGGAATATTGGGCTTTGCTGTGTCTATTCCTTGTGCTTGGTTCCAAGCACAAAATCTCTTCCATTTATCAGCATAAGATTTTCTAGTACTAGGTCTTCTGGCTTCCAAAATAAAATCCATCACAGATTTACTGAGCGGAGTGGTTTCAATAATTAGTTGATTAGCCATGCTGCAAGATTCAGAGTTTGGAGCTGAGTGTGCAGAATTTGATAGTTCTGCTGAGACAGCAGATGAAGTATTTGAGGCAAGTACCATGGAGGAAGATGCGACATGTTCCTTAGAAGCGGGTACCAGTGCTGGCGAGGCCAGTCCAGAGCAATTAGGATCATTTTTGTTTTTTTCTGTCTGACTTTTAGTAAGACCTTGGACAGAAGAGGCAGAGGGGGAAAGGCATAGACTGTTAGGTTTTTCCAGCTGAAGGATAGAGCATCTACTTTCCATGCTTTTTTGTGATGAGCTCTTGTGCAGAATTTGTCCAACTGATAATTTTGGGGAGAGGCGAATAGATCTATGTTTGGGATCCCCCATTTCTGTGTTAAGATGCTGAAGATTTGTATATCCAGTTTCCATTCGTGCGGGTCCATAAGATTTCTGCTTAGGTCATCTGCCAGAGTAGCTTGCTTTCCTGGCAGAAATTGAGCTTGGAGATGTACTTGGTATGTCAAGGCTGTGTTCCACAAGGCCATGGCTAGTTGTCCGTCTTTATTAGTAGTTGTCCTGGATGAAGTAAGTCCTTGAAGGCTGTCCGAGCATTCTGAACAGCTAGCATTTCTTTCTGGTTGATATGCAGATGCATTTGGTTTGGGCTTCATTTGCCCTGAATGCATCTCCCTGCCAGGTGGGCCCCCAAGCATAGTCTGATGCATCTGTAGTTAGGGTTTGGGTGGCAGGGGGTAGAATGAATGACAGTCCCTTGTTCTGGTGACATGTCTCTGCCCACCAAAGAAACTCCTGTTGTAGGCAGGGAATGAGAGGAATCATTGTTTCTAGGCTGTGCCAATGTTGACTCCATAAACTTTTTAGGTACCACTGAAGTTTCCTTATATGCAATCTCACATATGGAATTAGTAGAATGCAGGATGCCATGAACTCCAAAGCCTGCAGAATTTGTCTTGCAGATAACTGGGGTCTTGTTGCCATTTGTTTGAAGTATGTTGTCGGTTGCCTTTGTTTGTCTGGCGTGAGGTAACCCATCTGGGCAGTTGTATTCAAGCTTGCACCCAGGAATGTAATTATTTGAGAGGGTACCAGTTGTGATTTCTTTTCATTTATGGTGTACCCTAGGCATACTAGAAGCCTTTTTGCAAACGCCAGATGTTGAAGAAGAGTGTCCTTGTCCTCTGCTTGAATGAGACAATCGTCCAGATAAGGATACATTTGAATGCTTCTTTGTCTGCAGAATGCAATTACTGGTGCCAGGCACTTTGTAAAGACCCTGGGCACAGTAGATACGCCAAAGGACAGTGCAGAGAATTGGTAATGCAAAAAACCTACTTTATAGCGGAGGTATCTTCTGCATGATTCCCTTATTGGGATATGCAGGTATGCCTCTTTTAAGTCTAGAGCTACTAACCAAGCATTCTTGCCTAGCATAGGCAGTAGCTGTTGTCAGCATTTTGAATTTTGGAATGTCCAGGAAAGTGTTCAGAATGGATAAGTCCAGCATTGGGCACCATGAATTGTCTTTTCGGGGTAACAGGAAAAGTTCTGAATAAAAACCTTGTCCTTTTTCCTTTTCTGGTACCAGTTGAATATGCCCCCATATCCATGAGGGACATAACTTGTTTCTGGGCCTCTGCCCACTGATTTTGTGGCAGATCCGGCAATCCATTTGGAATTGGCAAAGTATGGAAATGAAATATGTACCTCTGGGATACTATGTTTAATACCCACTTGTCCTGGGTAATTAACTGCCAATGTTGAGCATGAAGTGTTAGTTTTCCCCCCAAGGGGGCTGCCAAAAGATAAATGCTTGGTGATGGTAGAGGAAAGACATTGAGACTGCTTACTGTAGGGTTGTGCTTTGTTTCCTCCAGATTTGGAGGTGGAGGCACACCATTGCTTTGACCTGTAAGAACCCTGTGATTGACATCTGGAGCTTTGAGCGCCTGGATTTGCCCTGATTGGCTCTGTTGGACACAGGAAAGGACTAGTTTTTAGTAGGCCAGTGCCTACTGAACCTAGGTGGCTGCACTTGCAAGAAATCTTTTACAGTTTGCATAGATTTAGCTTCGTCTTCCACTTTCTTTAAAACCTCTTCTGCCTTATTACCAAACAGAGTATCATGCTGGAAAGGGGCATCCAACAATTTAGCTTGAACATGATCAGCCAGATTTTGCTCCTTGAGCCAGGCATATCTTCTAATTACAGATCCAGTAACAGCGGCCCTACAAGAGGCCTCCAAGAAATCAAAACCACATTGTAAAGTATGCTTTCCAACCTGTTCTGCTGAATGCAATAAATCCTGTAACTCTATTTTCCACACAATCAGAAATCAACCTCATTTTCTGTTTCAGTAAGCCCATAACATGCTGTTGATATTTAAGCATATGAAACTGGCAGTTTAAAACCCTGATTGCCAAGGTTGCAGACGTATAAACCTACTTACCCAATCTATCCAGCGCCCTGGAATCTCTATCAGAAGAGGCAGGATTTTGGGCTGTAGAAGCCTTTACACCCTTGGGACCCTGACAGATAGTCTCAGGATCAGCAGCTGAATTTTTGAAAAGAAATTTGTGAGAGTCAGGAACCCTGTAATATCTGTCTGGCTTACTAGGAGCCGGAGGCAGGGAATCAGGAGCCATGCTTGATTTCGAGAAAACATCATCAACAATGTCTAATACAGGAGGTATTGCCAAAGGCCTATGCTGAGGGAGAAGAAGGAAATCCCTAAGCCTCTTTTTTGATTCAGAGAATTCCTGACTCTCCCAGTGAAAATGTTCCCTTAAAGTATGCAAAGTCTCTCCGAAAGAGTAATCCTCAGGAGGAGATGCAGATGGGATGGATTCCTCTGCATCAGACTTCTCATAGGGAGGAATAGAAAATTCCTGATCAGAAGAGGCATCAGAAGAAATGGAAACCTGATCTGAAGATTCATAACCAGTGCCTTGCCTAGGCCTCTTAGCAGGGGGTGATTGGGAACCCCAGATCAAGGTAATTAAATCCTCAGCCATTTTGATCATCTGTTTTTTAGGCATAGGGGCCTGAGCACGTGGCTCATGTGTTGTTTTTTTAGACATATAAATTGTTTTTGACCTTGTTTTTGTTGCTGGTGTTGGTTTAATATAACAATGTTGAGGTCTGAAAACACCCTCCGAAGCCGGTGCCTGCTCAGCGGCTCCGGACCCATCTAAGGGAGAGATATCCGAGGGTTCAATACTCTGAGAATCTTGTGGCATACCGGACTCTGAATGGGTCTTGGTAGAGGCCTGCAACTCAAAAGTAGCGGGTATCAGGGGCTGCGAAAGCACCTCACTGAGTACCGGCGACTGGCTTAAGAGAAGCTTCATCGTCGGTTTTGGACCTCGACGGTCTGTCTCTGTCTTTTTTCTTTGCGTTTTTTTGTGAACTCCGGTAGTCGGATTGCTAACCGACGAAATTTCAAGATAGTTAAATCTTGAACCAAAATATTTAGAAGCAAAAATATACCGACGCTTAATACTAAGTTGGTTAAATTTATCACAAAACCGACAGCAAGGCACGTTGTGATCAGGGCCTAGGCAAGGAAAACAGTACAAATGAAAATCCTTACGAGGTATTTGCTTCCCACAAGTAATGCAATTATTAACTTTTACTGACATCGGTAAGGAGCAAGAAAAAGTTTCCCCAACAGGGTACTTAGCTTTAGTTTGAAGAATTCGGTTCTGAAACTCGAATACGAAAATTTCAGGAGTTGGTCGACCGGCACTCGCAAACTGCTTCTGCTTCAGGCACCGCGCGGCAAGAAAGACTGAATAAAATGACGTCGGATGCATGTTTTATATCCCTGACGACCTGACGTCATGGAGGAAGAGACAGCAACCGACGCAGGACACAAGACTTTGTTATTCAGGCCGACTGAGGGCAACCTGCCAGCAGATTACCCAAATGTAATGACTGCAACAGTGAAACACGAAGAACATCTAACCCCCCCCCCACCTAACCACGCTGTTCAACCTCAGCCTCTCCACAGGCTACGTGCCCATAGAATGGCACACAGCAACAGTTATTCCTCTCCACAAAGGAGGGGCCACAACTGACCCTTGTAACTATTGCCCCATAAGCCTGATTAGCCTGGTCTGCAAGGCTATTGAGCGCATCATCACAGAACTCATTAACAAAGACATAGGGAAAGTACAGTTTTGTTCCTACCATAAATGTAGATGTTCGAGTGCTAATACAGCTGCAGTAATCACAGATGGGTTCTCTGCCTTCAGGCGGGTCCTCGGTCGGCCGAATTCCAAAGTCTAGGTCCGGCGTCGGTTGCTGTCGCTTTCCTTCCTGACGTCAGTGAGGCAGGAGTATATATGACACAGCCGACGCCATTTTCTTCAGTCTTTCTTGCCCCAGATGTCAGATGCCCCCAATAGAAAGGCGATACATAAATTATATTTATATACATGCAATGCATTTTAATCAAAAATCAGTAGTTGCAAGCAAATATACCATAGAAGGATAACCCAATCAGGTTGTATGAAGAGGGGTTAGGCCCTAGGCCTTTACCAAGAGGGGAAGGAGGGAGGGAAAAAGTACAGTTTTGTACCTACCATAGATGGGATTGTTGAAGATCCACATTGTGGCAGTCGCAACCTGTGGTGAATCCGGCAATCCTCCGACCGGAGACGGCTGGACCTGTTTCAATGATGTGAAGAACATCTGTACTGCAGCTGTATTAGCACTCTAACATCTACATTTATGGTAGGTACAAAACTGTACTATGTTCATCGTGCATACAGCTGCAGTAATCACAGATGGGTGGAATCCCAAAGCTATGCACAGGGTGGTAGGCACTAGGTGGAACTGGGATGAGCCAGAATGTCCTGCAACACAGCAATGGCAAAGCCTGCTCTAGTTTTGGAATATGAAGGCAGGTGGCAGTGTTTTGTGAAGGTATGCACAGAACTCCAAGTGGCTGCCTCCAAAATATCTTTGGTAGGAACTCCTCTGAGGAAGGCTGTAGAGGTAGCTGTGGCCCTGGTGGAGTGAGATCTGATGCCTGTAGGGACAGATTTTCCATGATAGGAGTAACAAAACCGTATGCAGTGGCCTATCCATTTTGAAATTGTCTGTTTGGTAACTGGCTTCCCTTGAGCTCCTACAGCATAGGACACAAAAAGTTGTTCTGATTTCCTGAAAGGCTTTGTTCTGTCCAAATAATAACGTAGCTGTCTATGGATGTCTAAGGAGTGTAGCAGCCTTTCCCCTTTGTTTTGAGGATTGGGGTAAAAGGTAGGTAAGTGTATGGCTTGATTTAAAGCTACCCTGGATACCACTTTAGGCATAAAAGACGGGTTGGTTCGAAGGGAAACCCTGTCCTGATGGAAGATGAGAAAGGGCTGCACAGCCATGAGGGCTTGTAGTTCCGAAACCCTACGAGCTGAGGTAACGGCCAGAAGAAAAGCTGTTTTCCAGGGCAAATATTGCAAATCTGTTGAGGCAGCTGGTTCAAAGGGAGGCAATGTTAATTCTTCTAGAATGTAATTAAGATCCCAGGCTGGCACTGGTTGTTTCCTTGGTGGTCTTATATTCTTAGCCCCTCTGAGGAACTGTCTTAAGAGTGGGTGAGAGAATACGGGTGGATCCGTGTTGAATTCTGCAGAAATGGCTGAGGCATGGATTTTTATGGAGGAAAATGAAAGTCCACTGTTCAGCAGCTCAGCTAGATACTGTAATACCTGAGGCAAATTCAGTTTTCTAGGGTCCTGGCCTTTTTTCTCATTCCAAGAACAAAACCGTTTCCATTTTGCGGAGTAAGTCTTTCTAGTAGATGGCCTTCTGGCCTCCAAAATGACATCCTGCACCTCTTTGAGGAGTAGGGTCTGTTGTGGTGTTAAGGAATTTTCCATGCAGCGAGATTGAGTGTTTTCAGCTGACTGTGAAGAGTTTTGTAGCTGTGCTGAGTCAGCAGAAGAGGCATTAGAGGTAGGGGCCAGGGAGGAGTATGTGTTAGGCTCCACAGGAGTGGGTACCAGTGTTGTCTTGGCCAGTCTGGAGCAATCAGTATCATCTTCGGTCTGTCTGCTCTTGCTTTCAAGAGCACCTTGGGCAAAAGAGGCAGAGGTGGGAAAGCGTAAACTGTCCATGCTGTCCAACTGAATGAAACGGCGTCCACTCTCCAGGCCTTTGGATGAAAGGTCCTTGAACAAAACTTTTCCAATTGATGATTCCTGTGAGAGGCGAAGAGATCTATGTCTGGCCTCCCCACGCTTGGATTATCTTTGTAAATACTTGAGGATGCAACTTCCATTCGTGTGGATCTGTCAAATTTCTGCTTAGATTGTCTGCCAGCGTGTTTTCCAAGCCTGGCAAGTACTGTGCTTGAAGTTCGATTTGCCATTCCAGAGCCAAGTTCCAAAGTGTCATGGCTAGTCTGCACAAAGGGTATGAATGTGTTCCTCCTTGTTTGTTTATGTACCACATTACTGTGGTGTTGTCTGTTCTTATCAATAATTGTCCTGGATGCAGGAGGTCCTTGAAAGCTGTAATTGCATTTATCACTGCTAGCATTTCTTTTTGATTGATGTGAAGGTGCATTTCCTTTTGGGACCATTTGCCCTGGATGCACCTGTCTGTCATGTGCGCCCCCCCCAGGCGTAATCTGAGGCGTCTGTTGTAATGACTTGATTTGCTTGAGGCTTGCAGAATGGGAGACCTGTGTTTGTTTGACTTGCTTGGGCCCACCATAGAAATTCCTTTTGCAAACATGGAATTATTGGTATTATTGTTTCCAAACTGTGGCTGTGTTGAGACCATAGGTTTTTTAGGTACCATTGAAGTTTCCTCATATGCAACTTTGCACATGGGATTAAAAGAATGCAAGATGCCATGAAGAAAAGTAAAGAGACGTTAAAAAGAGAGCAAAGAACATAAAAATAGTAAAAGTGTTATTAAGAATAAGATTAGTAAGGGTAGTTAAGTTAAAAAAAATAAAAGAAAGTGGTACAAAAAATCAAACCAAGAGAAAAAAATCAAAAAGTCAAAAAAATCAAACAAACAAAAAAAACAAAGCTTCTGCCAAGCCAGAAAGCCAGCTTTTCCAAAACCAAACTTTTGCTTTTTCAGCATTCAGCTGTTCACGTATTTTGACTTTGCTACTTTTTTCCCTTTTCTTTTTTTTCTACCTTTTGGCAACTAATATTTAACTTTTAACAAAACTTAATTAACCTAATTCACTTCACACCTTCTGGAACTACTCTTCAAGATGCCATGAAGCCCAGAGCCTGCAGGATTTTCCTTGCAGTAAGCCTGGTACAATTTGCTAGTGCTTTGAAGTACTGAGTTAGTTGCCCCTGTTTTTCTGGCGTAAGATAGGCCATCTGGGTGTTTGTGTCCAAGTTGGCACCCAGGAAAGTTATTTTCTGAGATGGTGTTAGCCTGGATTTCTCTTTGTTGATTGTGTATCCCAGAGAATTCAGTAACCGTGTTGCATAAGCCAGATGTTCCAGAAGTATGTGCTTGCTGTCCGCTTGGATCAGGCAGTCGTCCAAATAAGGGTGAATTTGTATCCCTTGAAGTCTGCAGTAGGCAATTACTGATGCCAGGCATTTTGTGAATACTCTGGGCACAGTAGATAAGCCAAAGGGCAATGCAGAGAATTGATAGTGGATTGAACCTGCAAGAAATCTGAGGCATCTTCTGCAGCTTTGTCCGATTGGGACATGCAGGTATGCCTCCTTGAGGTCCAATGTTACCAGCCAAAACTCCTTGCCCAGTATGAGAAGAAGCTGCTGTAATGTGAGCATCTTGAATTTTGGTATGAGTAAGAATGTGTTTAGGATGGATAAGTCCAAAATGGGTCTCCAGTCGGTTCCTTTCCTTGGTACCAGAAATAGCCTGGAATAAAAACCTTGACCTTGTTCGTGAGTAGGTACCTCTTGAATAGCTTTCATGTCTATGAGCTTTGAAATTTGTAGTTGTGCCTCTGCCCTTTGATTGTGTGGCAGGTTTGGCATGCCTCTCATTTTTGGGAGAGTGTGAAAATTAAATCTGTAGCCTCTGTTTATAACGTCCAGGATCCATTTGTCTGTTGTGACAATATGCCAATTTCTTGTAAATAATGCCAGCTTTCCTCCCATGGGTGCTGCCAGCTGAGACTTGCTTGGCATGGAAAGGAGGAAGTCATTGGGTTTGTTTCCTGTATTGTTGTGCACCATCTTCGCCACCTCTTGGTGCTGGAGTTTGCCATTGCCTGCCTCTATATGATCCTTGTGATTGCCCTCTGCCCCTTGTGCGCCTGTATCTACCTCTTTGGGGCTTGTCCGTGGCTGGAAAGGACCAGTTTTTTGAAGGCCAATTTCTGCTAAAATGTGGTGGTTGAACCTGTAGAAAAGCTTTGACAGTTTGCATAGATTTGGCTTTTTCTTCCATTTTACATAGTATCTCCTCAGCATTAGTACCAAATAGCACATCCTTTTGTAAAGGAGCATCTAGTAGTTTAGCTTTCACATGATCAGGCAAGATTTGTTCCCTAAGCCATGCATGTCTACGAATGACTGATCCTGTAACAGCAGCTCTACTTGAGGCCTCTAGGGCATCATAGCCACATTGTAAGGTGTGTTTACCCACTTGTTCTGCACTATGCATCATATCCTGCAACTCCTTCAAATCTGGTTGTTCAGGTTGAGACATTTTATTTCTTAATTGTGATAACAGAAACTGCTGATATTTAAGCATATGAAACTGACAATTTAAGGCCCTCATGGCTAGGGTGGCCGAGGTATATACCTTTTTCCCCCACCTTTCTAAGGATCTTGACTCTCTTTCAGAAGGTAGTGGATTCTTAGAAGTAGAGGCCTTCATACCCTTAAGGCCTTGAGAAATGGTTTCAGGGTCAGCATTATGGCTTTTGTAAAGAAATTGGTGAGAGTTAGGAACTCTGTAGTACCTATCAGGCTTGACTGGGGCAGGAGGCAGGGAATCCGGATTAAGGCAAGCCTCCGAATAAACATCATCAAGTTGGTCTGTGTTGAGGTAACAAAAGAAATTCCCTAAGTCTTTTCTTGGAATCAGAAAAGTCTTGGCCTTCCCAATGGAAGTGTTCCCTCAAGGTGTGCAAGGTTTCCCCAAAAGAAAAATCCTCAGGAGGAGATACAGAAGGAATGGACTGCTCTGCATCAGAATCTTCAAAAGGGGAGTAAGAGTGTTCCTCTACATCAGAATGTTCTGAAAAAATGGAGCCCTGATCAGAAGAGGGAGAATCTTCCTCCACTCTGGGCCTCTTGTCTGGAGGGGGTTGGGAACCCCTGATAAGAGTAATGAAATCCTCAGCCATTTTATACATCTGCTTTTTAGGCATGGGGCCTGGGGATGGGCCCTGTGCAACAGGCCTCTTGGGATAAATCCAACAAACAGGACACACAGTAGTGAATAAATGAACCAAGCCGGAATCCCCCTCGAAACAGCAGCTTTAATGGAGAACACAGAAACAATAAATAGTAGTTCGACAAACACTTAGCGCTTTCACCCAATAAAGGACATCATCAGAGTAAAAAATACTTTTAAACAAGCATTACATATACTCAATTGGTATAGTCACACCCCCTAAAGTAACCAATAGTCAAGAATTTACAATAATGAAAGTTAAAAATGTTACTACCCCTCTTTAAAAAGATAGACCTTGAAAACTCTTGTAAGAGAATCTACCTTAGAAAATAATAATTAAAATACTATATTCATAATACACTCAACGTTGAAAGTCATATTCTAAGATTGGAAATATAAAGTGTCGTACTGTAGTAAAACACATTAAGTTATCGTCATGTGTTGTTATACATATTTAAAAATATTTTGAATATTAAAAATATGTAAGATAATCATTTGTTGTAAATTGACTTGTTACATATATAACCCTAAGTTGTTTGTAACAAATAAATGAACTATTTCTAATTAAGTTAAATTAAAAATGACCTATATTTCAAAATGCTAGACAAAGAGATGTGTACGTGGCCATCACCAGTAAATTGGTCAAAGCCTTACAATGTAGAGACAAGGCAAACAACAGTGAAGCCAACTCTACAGAACGTAATCGGGTTGATGTTGAAGCCACATTGACTGACTCAATGGCTGAAATATACACACTTCACACGCCCCCATCTACTAGTGCAGGCACCGTAGACATTCGAAATACCAACAATTCATCACCAGATGTCAGTCAAACGAGGACATCAAATCAACGTAGTGGCGTTTTTTTGAACTTTTTGGATCCGCCTACTTTGTGTTCGAGAGAGGATGTCCAGGTGGTTACAGGCAATGGCACGCTCCGTGAACAATTACAAGAATTTGAGAGGAAGTTAAAGCGTTTCAAATCTTTACAGATGGACAACATCTTTCTACAGAAATCGATAGATTTGAAACAAGTGCCGAAGGGCCTTAGAGTGTTTCGACTTCCTATGGGTTTTGAAGAGGACACGGATATTTTTCAAGAACTACTAGCGTTGTTTGACGCAACAGGTATAGACCTTATGAAATTAATTGTTCGTAACAATGTGTCTAAGCTAGACAAATTGAAAGACGAGTTAAATGTTTTAAATAACAATATTACTAAAGATTTACTATACGAATTTAACAAACAAAAATACGACAGTATTTTGAGAGATGTTGATTTATTTGTCAAAAAAGGTTTGGACAACAAATTGCATAAACTCAATAGAGACAAATTGGAATACGCTCAGAATAGGGCGTATACACATTTCAAAGCTTTCAAAACTTTAAGTTACGATACAGTGAGATTCAACAAGCCTGTTCGTAACATTGAACATTGTTTTGAGGCTGTTATATCAGATGACAACGATAGAAATGAAGTGTTTGATGAGCAATTAGATTTTTTAGAACCTCAGCCACTGAGACGTTCGCAACAAATTCGCGAACGCCAGTTTTCGAAGCCGTTTGTTGCTACGAACATAGACAAGAGAACAATGCTACAGACGAATCAGAGGTGGCCAAGACGGAACAATTAGAATTGTTAGAAGGTTCTGTAACTGACGATGTTAACACCAATTTGACTGTCACCAGTATGTCATCTTATGACTACACTGAAGTTTCAAATGTGCAAAATTGTCTTCCTATGGTTTTCAATGATATGTTTGTTGACAACAGAGTTATTTGTCCTGACAATGCAAGTAATGAATTTAATACTGTAGTAGGGAATGACAGTTTGGATTTTGCTAACGACATGGGTGATGGTAACACCGTGATAAATTTTGAGCAAGTCAAATTGTATAACATTACAAAGAGGGGTAATTTTTGCATACACAACTACAGCAATTTGACAATCACAGATGATTATTGTGAACTTTTTTTCAAGGGCTTTTCCTTTGTTCCTTCTTACAGATATGACATAGCCCAGATTTTGGTATCTTTAAAACTTTACACTAGACAACTAAATTTGATGTTATATTTTTGGAGTCAGGGTAACCCTTCTTTGGGATGTATTCCAAAGTTAAAAAGGAAAAGCACCTTTATCCCACCTAGTAACACCGTAATTTATGTCTTTGAACAATTATGTGAAACTCAAATCAGAAGGCATCTTAAGTGTTCCAGTTTGTTCATGGACAATTTAACCCAGGGGGAGAGATTTTGTTTGCAGGAATTGACTGCCTCAGACACTTATAGAATAATGAAACCAGATAAGGGTGGGGGTGTCGTCATTATGACTAAAATTGATTATATTGAAAGTATGTTAATTCTTCTTAACGACACCTCCACTTATCATAGAGTTTCCAAGTTTGAGATTAATGCAGCTTACACTAGGTTGGATTGGCAGTTGTACGAATGGTTAATGGAGGGAATATTGGACAAAGATGAATACGACTATTTAGTTGTCAATTCACCCATTATTCCCTCCATTTTTGGTAAACCAAAAATCCACAAAAACACGGCCAGTCCACCATTCCGCCTGATTGTTTCAGCCAAAGGATCCAAAAGAGGCGATGGCCTCCTATGTAGATTACCACTGCAAGGCCATTCTCGACAATATACCACATGTGCTTAGGGACTCTTGGCACTGTCTGGATATCATTAGGAATACACTATGGAGTAATGATTATATATTTGTCACTACTGATGTAGTGAATTTATTTTCTGTTATACCCAAAGATTCAGGATTGGAAATGTTTAGGAACAGTTTATAAACATATAGCAAACACCATATTGTTAAGCAGGATTTACTTGTTGATCTACTTGACATGGTACTTACCAACAACTATGTTTTATTTGAAGCAGAATACTTCAAACAAGTTACTGGTGTTGCCATGGGGGCCAAATGTGCCCCCACTTATGCCAATCTTGTTCTAGCAGATTGGGAACGTAAACATATCTTTACATCACAATTTCAGCACAACATTTCACTATATGTGCGTTTTTTGGATGACATTTTAATTTTCTGGAAAGGGAATGAGAATGAAATTTTAGATTTCATTGATGTTCTAAACACCAGTACTCCTTTTTTGAGATTTACATTCAATATTCACGAGGAGAAGTGTTAGTTTTTGGACATTATGCTCATTAAGGATAAGGAAAATGACAGTTTATCATCCACTATTTTTCGTAAAAAAACTTTTTCTATCTCCTTCATTTTCAAAGTTGTCATCCCTTTTATCAGAAGAAAAATATTATAAAAGGACAAATGGTGAGATTGTCTAGGTTAATTAGTGATGACAACACGTTTGAGTTAGAACTTAACACGTTGTTGAGCATGTTATCGGAAAGAGGGTATCTTACTGATATTGTAAATAACATCAAACACGATGTGACAGAGAAAAGATTGACGTGTTATAGACCTATTTTAAAAGCAGGTTTATCTAAAAGTAATACAGCTTTTCTAATACTAAATGACAAAAAGCATGCAATGATTTTGCCTTACAATTCTTGCAGTACAGATGTTAAAAACATCATTACTGACGTGTGGTGTACTGTACTCACCAAAGATATCATGAATGTGGTTGGTTACAGTCCCTGTTTCATTAACAGTAGGGGTAAGAGCTTGAAAGAAATTATGGAGTCCAATGAGCACCACAATATTTACAAACATTCTATGATGAGCAAATGTGGCTCTTGTAGTGTGTGTAAATATATTAACAATGGACCATACGTTGCAGTTAACAACTATGCCAAAACTATTAGAAGTGCAGGTTACAGCAACTGTAATACAAAAATGGTCATATATTTAGCTAAGTGTATGAGCTGTCCAACATTTTATGTTGGAAAGACCATTAGAAAGTTAAGGCTAAGGATTTTAGAGCACAACAGGGATATAAAAAATAAAAGATCAACTAATGCCTTATACACACACAGTACAGCGTGTAATAATTTTAAATTTTTTTTGTTTTTTGTAGTGGATAGGGTGCCCTGTAGTGATAGGGGTGGTGACCACAAGACTTTACTAGAGGTAAAAGAATGCCTCTGGCAATTGAGACTAAATGCTTCCAAACCACCTGGTTCATAGCAATCTCCCATCCATTGGTCACCTGGCATAAATGAACACATCTCTTTGTCTAGCATTTTGAAATATAGGTCATTTTTAATTTAACTTAATTAGAAATAGTTAATTTATTTGTTACAAACAACTTAGGGTTATATATGTAACAAGTCAATTTACAACAAATGACTATCTTACATATTTTTAATATTCAAAATATTTTTAAATATGTATAACACATGACGATAACTTAATGTGTTTTACTACAGTACGACACTATATTTCCAATCTTAGA
Organism: Protopterus annectens; assembly: GCF_019279795.1. NCBI lineage: Eukaryota > Metazoa > Chordata > Ceratodontiformes > Protopteridae > Protopterus > Protopterus annectens. The sequence goes on from NC_056733.1 coordinate 690,345,766, forward strand.
ATATGACTTTCAACGTTGAGTGTATTATGAATATAGTATTTTAATTATTATTTTCTAAGGTAGATTCTCTTACAAGAGTTTTCAAGGTCTATCTTTTTAAAGAGGGGTAGTAACATTTTTAACTTTCATTATTGTAAATTCTTGACTATTGGTTACTTTAGGGGGTGTGACTATACCAATTGAGTATATGTAATGCTTGTTTAAAAGTATTTTTTACTCTGATGATGCCCTTTATTGGGTGAAAGCGCTAAGTCTTTGTCGAACTACTATTTATTGTTTCTGTGTTCTCCATTAAAGCTGCTGTTTCGAGGGGGATTCAGGCCTCTTGGGATGCCTGGCTGATTTGGACTTAGTAAAAGCCTTAATGGAAAAGGAAGATGAGGGTCTAAAGACACCATGGGTGGAAGTGGACCTGTCCACATTAGGAGGTTCAACGCTCACAGTGGCTTCGGTGGTTGTAGACTGGGAATGGGCCAAGGAACCTGCGGTCTCGGTTACAGAAGACACCGCCAAAGAAGTGTCGTCGGTAGTCAGGGACTGCATAGGCGTCTTGCTGAGAACCGGACCACGTGTAGCCGGTTTTGGCGTGGTGTCGGTGGGGACCGTGGACCTCGCGTGTCGGTCCTTGTCCTTGCGTTTTATTTGACAAAACGGTAATCGGAGTCTCCGACGACATTTTATAATCAAAGGCTATACCGAAAAAGTGTTGGGTGAACTCCGCCCGACGCTTAATAGTGCGTTTATTGAAAGTAGCGCAGAAGCGACAGTCCGAGACGTCGTGGTCTGGGCCTAAACAAGGTATGCAGAGGGAATGGAAATCCTTATGCGGTATTTGCTTCCCACAAGAAATACAATTGTTAACTTTTTCTGACATCGGTCTGAGGCAAGAAAAGTTTCCCCAACGGGGTACTTAGCTTTAATGAAGACTTCGTTTTTCGTAAATTCAGGAGCTGGCCGACCGGCACTTGCGAACTGCTTCTGCTTCGGGCACCGCGCGGCAAAAAAGACTGAAGAAAATGGCGTGGGCTGTGTCTTATATACTCCTGCCTCACTGACGTCAGGAAGGAAAGCGACAGCAACCGACGCCGGACCTAGACTTTGGAATTCGGCCGACCGAGGACCCACCTGACGGCAGAGAACCCATCTGTGATTACTGCAGCTGTATGCACGATGAACATTATCCAAACACTTGACCCGACCCAGTTCAGCTTTGTTAAGGGCAGATCATGCCTACTAAACCTGGTTGACTTCTTCGAGAGAGTCACCAAGGCCATAGACGAGGAAAAGATTGCTCACACAGCCTACCTTGACCTCGCCAAGGCTTTCGACACCATTCCCCACTCAGGTATTACAGAAAAACTCACCAGCCTGAACATAAACCCCTATGTCACGAGATGGGTTGCCAACTGGCTTACAGACAGAACTCACACGGTAAGAATAGCGAGCTCTAGGTCAGACTTTAAACCAGTCACAAGTGGTGTCCCACAAGGCTCGGTCCTGGGACCCTTACTGTTCGGCATATACTTCTCAGAAGTACAGGCAAACACAGGAGGACTATGGCTAACAAAGTTCGCTGATGACTGCAAACTGGGAGACATAATTGACTTTCCAGCTGACACTGACATCCTCCAAAATGGCCTTACTGAGACAGACACCTGGTGTCAAAGTCATGGCCTCAAGCTAAATGCCAAAAAATGCATAGTTATCCCGTTTGGGAAAAAAAATAAACACCCACGAATTACCACATAGGTGGCAGCCCCCTTAATACAGAAGAGGTAATAAGAGATCTGGGGACCCAGGTAGATAGTAATCTCTCCTTTGACAATCATATTGCCAAAGTAGTTAGGAAATCTTTCTATGTGGCCCATCTAATTACTAAATGGTTCGCATCAAGAAATAAAGAGGTTATAGTGCCCCTCTACTCGTCACTCATTAGACCCATCATAGAGTATAATGCCCCATTTGGGATGTAACTCAAGACACTTCCAACAGCTAGAAAGACCACGTACCTCACCAAGAGGATTACTGGCCTCAAACATATGTCCTATGCAGCCTGACTGAAAAAACTCCGTCTGTATTCAGTGGCATATCGCTTACTCAGAGGTGATCTCTGCCTGACTTACAAAGCCATGTCCAACTCAGAATTGATGGACATGCTCCACATAAAGAAATCCAAGTCACTGCGAACCATGCACTCTAGTGAGCTAAACCTCGCCACAGCAATAAATAAAATATGCTGGAGGGATAGATTCCTATCACAGAGACTCCCCATGCTTTGGAACAAAATTCCAAAGTACATTAGGCAGAGCCCCTAACTAACACTCTACAAAAGAAAAGTACAGTTTTGTACCTACCATAAATGTAGATGTTCGAAGATCCACATTGCTGCAGTCCTTACACTTGGGTAGTCCGCTGTCCTCGGAATATCAAAGGTCAAGGCGCATTAGACTGACATCAGGACGTCAGGGTACAAATGCGCATGACCGACGTCATATCCTCAGTCTTTTCTTGCCACAGATGTCAGAAGACCCTAAAAGAAAGGTCAAAACCAAAAGACAGCAAACTACCAAGCAACCACCCTGCACTAACAATATGTACAATATATACAATAAATACAATATTTACAACCCACCCCACACAACCGCCTCTAAAACAGAGGGAAGGAGGGAGGGACTGCAGCAATGTGGATCTTCGTACATCTACATTTATGATAGGTACAAAACTGTACTATGTTCTTCATCTCACATTGCTGCAGTCCTTACACTTGGGTAGAATCCCAAAGCAGAGGTAAGGGAGGATGGCAAAACTATAAAGCAGCAGGAGCAGCCAAAATGCCCTGTAAAATAGCAGTGGCAAAACCAGCCCTAGATTTAGAGTAAAGTGGAAGGTGATAATGCTTAGAGAAAGTATGCACTGAACTCCAAGTAGCTGCCTCCAAAATATCCTTAGTTGCCACCCCCCTTAAAAAAGCTGTCGAAGTGGCAGTAGCCCTAGTGGAATGAGGCCTAATCCCAGCTGGAATCTCCTTACCATGATGGGAATAACAGAAAGCAATGCAAAACCCAATCTACTTAAAAATAGTTTGTTTTGACACAGGCTTGCCCTGAGAACTCAAAGCAAAAGAAACAAATAACTGCTGAGACTGCCTGAACCCTTTAGTCCTGCTCAAATAATAACGCAACTGCCTGTGTACATCTAAAGTGTGCAAAATCTTTTCCCCTTTATTTTGGGGATTTGCATAAAAAGTAGGCAAATGAATAGTTTGGTTTAAAGCCACACTAGAAACCACTTTAGGCATAAAGGAAGGATTAGTACGCAAAGATACCCTATCCTTATGGAAAATTAAGAAAGACTCAACTGCCATAAGGGCCTGTAATTCAGAAACCCTTCTTGCAGAGGTAATGGCCAGCAAAAAAGCAGTCTTCCATGATAAATATTTCAACTCAGCAGTAGCTGCAGGCTCAAAAGGTTGTAGAGTGAGTTTCTCCAACACAAAATTGAGGCCCCAAGCAGGAGTAGGAGCTCGTGGGGTCTTATATTCTTTGCCCTCTAAGAAATTGTTTGAACAAAGGATGAGAAAACAATGGTGGGTCACAGTCATAGTGAGCAGAAATTGCTGCAGCATGAACCTTAATAGAAGAGAAGGACAAACCTTTGTCCAGTAACTCAGTAAGATATTGAAGAGCCACACGTAAGTTAGGCTCAGAAACATCAAATTCCTTTGCTGCACTCCAAAACAAAAATCTCTTCCATTTATACACTTTCCTTGTACTAGGCCTTCTGGCTTCCAAAATAACATTCAAAACTTGCTGTGGAAGTTGAGACCCTCCAGAGTTCAAAACAGAATACGCCAGGCTGTTAGGTGAAGAGAGTGAAGTTTGACATTGAGTAAATGACTGTTCTCCTGCGACAGTAGGTGTGGAATCGAAGGCAAAGGCCATGGAGGTTCTTGTACCAGACTTCTCAGTAATGGGTACCAGTGCTGTCGAGGCCAATCTGGAGCTATTAAAATCATCTTTGGCTTGTCCTGTCTGACCTTTAGGAGTACCTTTGGGAGGAGAGGCAGAGGTGGAAAGGCATGCACATGAAGTTTGCTCCAATTGAAAGAAAGAGCATCCACTTTCCAGGCTGTGGGATGAAACCTTTTTGTGCAAAACTTTGGCAGCTGGTAGTTTAGTGGAGAAGCGAACAGATCTATGTCTGGAGTTCCCCATGACACTGTCAATTTCTGAAATACATGAGGATCCAATTTCCACGGGATCCATAATCTGCTCAACACATCTGCTAAGGAGTTCTGTGTTCCCGGCAGAAACCTTGCTTGAAGATTTAGCTGTAAACTTAGAGCAGTCTCCCACAAAATCATTGCTTGCCTGCATAGAGGATAAGAAGGTGTTCCCCCTTGCTTGTTGATGTACCACATGACAGTTGTGTTGTCTGTTAGAATCAACACCTGCCCTGGAAGAAGTAAATCCTTGAAAGCTATTAATGCAAATTGGACTGCTAACATCTCCTTCAAGTTGATATGTAGATGTTGTAGTCTGGCAGGCCACGTGTCTTTTATCCACTTTCCATTTAGATGAGCTCCCCAAGCTTTGTCTGAGGCATCTGTCGTTAGAATCTGACTCGCCTCTGGCCGGGTCACAGAGAGTCCCTTGTTTAGGTGACATTCCTGAGCCCACCACAAAAATTCCTTTTGAATGCAAGGTATTATCTGAATGACAGTGTCCATATCCTGGCAGTGCCATACATTTTGAGATACCATTGTAGCTTCCTCATATGCAGTTTGGCATTGGGAAGCACTAGAATACAAGATGCCATGAACCCCAAGGCTTGAAGGACTGTCCTTGCAGTCAGCCTGGACTGATGAGACAATTGATGGAAGTAAAGGGAAAGATTCTTTTGTTTGTCCGGGGTCAAAACGGCCATCTGGGATGCTGTATTCAGTCTCACACCCAGAAAGCACATGTCCTGAGAGGGTACTAGACTGGACTTTATTTCGTTCACAGAATACCCCAGGCATCTTAGCACTGCTATCACATATTGCAAATGATGAAGAAGTTCGTCCCTTCCTTGAGCCAGAATCAGGCAATCGTCCAAATAAGGATAAATCTGTATTCCTTTTAGCCTGAAGAAAGCTATCACTGGAGCCAGAACCTTTGTGAACACTCTGGGCAGTAGATAAGCCAAAGGGCAATGCAGAGAACTGATAATGTGAAGTCCCAGCAGATACTTCCTGCAACTGGGCCTGATAGGAACATGAAGGTAAGCTTCCTTGAGATCCAGAGTCACCATCCAGTGATCTTTGCCCAGCAGAGGTAAAAGCTGTTGTAACGTCAACATTTTGAACTTGGGAATGTCCAGATAAGTGTTGAGGATAGATAAATCCAAAATTGGTCTCCACGTGTTCCCCTTCTTTGGTACTAGGAACAGGCGAGAATAAAATCCTAGGCCCACTTCTGGCAGAGGGACCGGCTGTATGGCCCCTATTTGAAGTAGCAGAGAAATTTGTCTGTGAGCCTCTATTCTTTGTTGAGGAGGAACGTCTGACATGCCTTTGAAAGGAGGCAAGGTATGGAAATAAAACCTGTAACCTTGGTGTATGATATCCAATACCCATCTGTCTTGGGTAATTAAATTCCAATTTTCCTTGAAAAGTGCCAACCTTCCTCCCAAAGGTGCTGCCAGACGAGAAGGCTCTGGCAGCTGAAAAGGTAGGTCATTGGGCCTGTTTACGAAAGGACTGACCCCTGCCCTCACCCGAAGACTGTGCAGGTGAACTCCCTGTTCTAGGCCTGAAAGAGCCCTGAGCTCTGCCCCTACCACGTCTAGATCTACCCCTAGACTGGGAATCATAAGAAGGATACGTCCACCCCTTGGAAGGCCAATTCCTACTAAACTTCGGAGGCTGAACCTGCAAAAAATCTTTAATAGTCTGCATAGACTTAGCCTAGTCTTCCATTTTCTTTAAGACTGTCTCCACAGGTGACCCAAACAACACATCAGACTGTAAAGGAGCATCTAAAATCCTTGTCTTAACATGGTCAGATAAATTCTGATCCCTCAGCCAGGCGTGCAAGAACTGACCCAGTGGCAGCCACCCTAGATGAGGCCTGTACAGCATCAAAACCACATTGCAAAGAATGCTTACCCACCTGTTCAGAAACATGCACCAAATCCTGTAATTCCTTACACTCAATACCTTCGGCCAGAGCATCTACCTTAGACTTCAATTGAGAAAGTAGATAGTTTTGGTATTTCAACATGTGAAACTGGCAATTCAAAGCCCTCATAGCTAAGGTGGAAGAAGTATAGACTTTCTTTCCCCATCTATCCAAAGCCCTGGCCTCTTTATCTGGAGGAACCGGATTTTTTACAACAGAAGCCTTGACACCCTTAGGCCCTTGACTAACAGTTTCTGGGTCCGCCCTAGGGCTCTTAAAAAGATATTTATGAGCTTCAGGCACCCTGTAATACCTATCCGGTTTAACAGGAGCAGGAGGCACAGAATCAGGATTAAGAGAAGCCTCTGCAAACACATCTTCCACAACATCCAGAACAGGAGGTATAGCCAAAGGCCTATGCTGGGGTAAAAACAAAAATTCCCTAAGCCTTTTCCTGGAATCAGAGAAGTCCTGACCTTCCCACTTAAAATGCTCCCTCATTGAATGAAGAGTCTCTGAAAAAGAAAAATCCTCTGGAGGAGAAGCAGAAGGAGTAGAATCATCCACATCAGAATCAGAATAAGGAGAATACTCCTGCAAGTCTTCAGCCGAAGACTCTGAAACATCCGAAGCCTGCTCAAAACTCCCCAACTCTGGTTCCACCTTAGGCCTCTTATCAGGAGGGGGCAAAGAACCTCTAATTAAAGAAATTAAATCTTCTGCCATTTTGAGCATGTGCTTCTTGGGCACAGATCCTGATGAAGTAGGAGTGACACCAACAGAAGCTAAACCTGGCCTGCCTCTGGGAGAAGCCTTGGAAACAGAAGGAGAGGGCCTAACCACCCTAGGAAGGGAGGGGAGAACAGTAACCTGAGAAGCCCCTTCAGCCTGACCTGCCTCCTGAGAGGCCACATCCTGCAATAACAAAGTCTCCCCCTGAGACTCCAGAGAAACCTCCGGCGGAACCCCCGGTTCCACCGACACCTCAAGAACCGGCGTCCGCACGGACGACTCTTCCTGTCTGGGCTTAGCTGCTTTGTCTTTGCGCTTCTTGAAGCGGACGCCGGAGCATCCGACGGCATATTATAATTGCACCGCTCAAGACTAACCTGGCACAATCTAACCAATAGTGCGCTTATTGAACCTAGCACAAAAACACCCAACCACGCCGTGCTCAGGCCCCAAACAAGGAATACACAAAGTATGATAATCTCTATGCGGTATCTGTTTCCCACAAGAAATACAGTTATTCACTTTTTCTGACATCCGGTAAACCACTGAGGCAAGAAAAACTAAAATATTCCCAACGGGTACTTAGCCAACTTTGACTCGGTCTGAAACTCCGAATTGAAAATTTCAGAACCGAAACGCACTTGCAACGCTGCTTCTGCATTGGACCATGCGGCAAAAAAGACTGAGGATATGACGTCGGTCATGCGCATTTGTACCCTGACGTCCTGATGTCAGCCTAATGCGCCTTGACCGACGTCAGCCTTATACTTTGATATTCGGGCCGACCGAGGACAGCGGACTACCCAAGTGTAAGGACTGCAGCAATGTGAGATGAAGAACATCCTTGGCAAGTGGAAGGGTAACAGAAAATACACCCCTGGGATCACTTCATTGGCTCTGCTTGACAGAGGATCAGTTAATTAATCAATGGGGCGGTGAAAGCCGACACACTCTGGCTAGGCTTATAAATGCCCATGTGCAGATAGCCTAGTACCTACCTATGAACCTATGGTTTATCTTCTACACCAGACTGGAGCCTTACCAACGATCCTGAAAATATTACAGAGTGTAGTGTGCTATCAATTTCATTAAATGACCACCATCCTACATATGATATCTGCTTCATAACTTAACACAGCAAACCCACAATCTAGTCAGGATTCTCTATAAATTTAGTAAGAACTTATTCCTCACTGCTCTCCAAACCCACAACTGAAACTACCTCAAACACCTGCCCCTTAGTGATACTGTCTCAAGTTCAATGACCTCTTCTTAAACATCCTAAACTTAGAGTCAAACTGTCCCCTGCTCCCTGGCTCACCCTGCCAACCAGGCAACTAATGCACTTAAGAATCAAAACATGGTCCATCTGGTACAAGGACAAGACCAGTCATAACTTTCAACACTACAGCCACCTACATAATAAAAACAAAGCCCAAGTCAACTTACACAAAAAAAAATTCACCTCACACCAGGTCCTCTGACTCCATATTATCCAAATTGTTCTGGTCTATTATTTCTCAACTCCTTAACTTGGCAAAATATCTCAGCCTGACACGATGCCCTCAGAATCTGACTAACAATGCCTTGTGCTTTCAACACTCACTTTATTGATACTGCCACTTTTGTCTAATTTTAGTCCCAGTTCTCTACCCGCCAAAGTGTGCCCACAATAATCTTCTCTCTTTTCACTTCAACACTATTTCTACTTCAATTAAACTATATCTCAAAAAACTAAAATTCACTACCTCTGTTCTCAAGAACCTACTTCCTGAATATTTAAAGCTAGCTGCAGACAAAGTACAGTTGTGTACACTTACCATAAATGTAGATGTTCCAGTGTATTCACTGTTGCAGTCATCACTTTTGGGTTATCTGCTTGCAGTTGCCCTCTATCGGCCTGATTAACAAAGTCTCGGGGCCTGCGTCGGTTGATGTCCCTTCTTCCATGACGTCAGGTCCTCAGAGGGTATAAAACATACAGCAGACGCCATTACATCAGTTTTTCTTGCCCCAGATGGCAGGTGCCCCGTTAATGGGAAGCAATTAAATCTATAAATATACAAGGTTACACCTACAACAAAAAAGCAAATACACCAAAAAGCTTTTGAAGATAGTAAAGGAAGCAGAGGTATATCCAAAAAAGAAAAAGAAGGGGGCTGGAGGGAGGGTAACCACGACTGCAACAGTGAAAACACTCAAAACATCTACATTTATGGTAAGTTTACACAACTGTACTATGTTCTTTGTGTTTCACTGTTGCAGTCATCACTTTTGGGCAGATTCCCAAAGCTAAGGATGGGAGGAGGAATTTAAATAGAATTAGGACCAGCTAAAAGGCCCTGCAAGACAGCAGTGGCAAAGCCAGCTCTGGTTTAGAGAAAATTGGCAGATGGTAATACTTGGTGCAAGTATGTACAGAATCCCAGGTAGCACCTTCTAGGATGTCTCTGGTAGGGATGCCACTGAGAAAGGCTGTAGAGGTAGATGCAGCCCTGTTAAGAGTGGGGTCTGATCCCCTGTGGGATAGGTTTTCCATGGTGTTTGTAACAAAAATGAATGCAGTGGACTATCCATTTGGAAATGGTTTGCTTTGAAATAGCCTTCCCCTCTGCCCCTGCAGCAAATGCCATCAGCAGTTGATCAGATTTCCTTTGAGGTTTAGTTCTGTCCAAGTAGAATCTAAGTTGTCTGTGCACGTCTAAGGAGTGCAAAATCCGTTCCCCTTTGTTCTGTAGATTAGGAAAAAAGGTTGGCAAATGTATGAACTGATTAAAGGCCACACTGGATACCACCTTGGGCATGAAGGAGGGATTGGTCCTGAGGGACATCCTGTCCGCATTAAAGATGATGAAAGGCTCCACTGCCATTAGGGCCTGTAATTCAGATACCCTTCTTGCTGAAGTGATTGCTAAAAGGAAAGTTATTTTCCAAGAAAGGAATTTTAAGTCCGCAGTGGTAGCTGGCAGGAATGGAGGAAGGGTGAGCTTTTCCAATACAAAGCTGAGGTCCCAGGCTGGAGTTGGAGGTCTCCTGGGTGGTCGTATATTTCTGGCCCCTCTGAGGAACTGCTTAAACAGTGGATGAGAGAAGAGGAATGGTTCTGTGTTATAATGAGCTGAGATGGCTGAGGCGTGAATTTTGATGGAGGAGAAAGGCAGGCCCTTATGAAGCATCTCAGTTAAGTATTGTCAAATCTGAGGTAAATTGGACACTGTTGTGCTCATCCCCTGAGATTGGTTCCAGGCACATAATCTTTTCCATTTCTCAGCATAAGACTTTCTGGTACTAGGCCTCCGTGCCTCTAAAATAATATCCATCACTGGTTTACTGAGGGATGGTAAAGGAGAAATTATGTAATTAGCCAGACTGCTAGAGTCAGTGTTTGAAGTTGAGGATGCAGAATTTGGTTCTCCTGCTGAAACAATAGAGTTGGAGTCTGAGGCAGGTGCCATGGGGCCAACAGTGACACACTGCGCAAGAGGGGGTACCAGTGTTGGTGTGGCCAGTCTGGTGTAATCAAAATCATTCCTGGTTTGTCTTGTTTGATCTTTAGTAGCACCTTGTTGAGCAGAGGCAGAGGAGGAAAGGCATAAACTGATAACAGGTTTTTCCAGCTGAAGGACAGACCATCCACTTTCCAAGCTTGTTTGTGGGGAGTCCTTGTGCAGAATTTGTCCAAATTATAGTTTTGGAGGGAGGCAAACAGGTCTATATCTGGGCTCCCCAATTTGCTTGTCAACATGTTGAAAAGCCTTGGTTCCAGTTTCCACTCGTTTGGGTCCATGAGGTTTCTGCTTAGTTCGTCTGCCAGTGTATTTAGTTTTCCTGGCAGGAATTGAGCTTGTAAATGTACTTGATAGCTCAGGGCTGTGTTCCACAATGCCCTGGCTAGTCTGCAGAGAGGGTAAGAATGTGTACCCCCCTGCCTGTTTATGTACCACAAAGTACAGTTTTGTACCTACCATAAATGTAGATGTTCGAGTGTATACCCTGCTGCAGTCATCACACTTGGGTTATTCTGCTGTCAGGCAGTCTCGCAGTCGGCCCGAATTCCAAAGTCTTGGTCCAGCGTCGGTTGCTGTCGCTTCTTCCCTGACGACAGTGCGCCAGGGGTATATATAAGAGGCATCCAACGCCATTTTCTTCCGTTTTTCTTGCCCCAGATGTCAGGTGCCCCTAATAGGTATGCAATATATATATATATATATATATATATATATATATATATATATATATATATATATATATATATATATATATATATATATATATATAGATATAGATATATATATATATATATATATATATATATATATATATATAGACATAGACATAGCTATATAAAAATAAAACAAAACCCTTAGACATAAGCAAATACACCACAGAGGTAGTATAGGATAGAGTGGTAGAGATAAGTTCAGGTAGTTCAGAGGGGGTGGTAGGTACAAAACTGTACTATGTTCATCGCGTTACCCTGCTGCAGTCATCACACTTGGGTAGAATCCCAAAGCTAAGGATGGCAGGTGGAGTCAAACAGGGTTAGAGGAGGCTAGAAGGCCCTGCAAAACTGCAGTGGCAAAGCCAGCTCTAGTCTTAGAGTAAAGTGGTAAGTGGTAATGTTTGGTGAAGGTGTGTACTGAACTCCAAGTTGCAGCTTCCAGAATATCCTTGGTTGGCACCCCCTGAGGAAGGCTGTTGATGTAGCTGCTGCCCTGGTAGAGTGGGGCCTTATGCTAGCAGGAACTGGTTTTCCATGGTGGGTGTAGCAAAAAAGTACAGTTTTGTACCTACCATAAATGTAGATGTCCGAGTGCTAATACAGCTGCAGTAATCACAGATGGGTTCTCTGCCGTCAGGCGGGTCCTCGGTCGGCCGAATTCCAAAGTCTAGGTCCGGCGTCGGTTGCTGTCGCCTTCTTTCCTGACGTCAGTGGGACAGGGGTATATAAGACACAGCCGACGCCATTTTCTTTAGTCTTTCTTGCCCCAGATGTCAGGTGCCCCCAGAAGGAAGGCAATACATAAATTATATATATAATCATGCAATGCAATATAATCAAAAATCAGTAGTTGCAAGCAAATACACCATAGAAGGATAACCCAATCAGGTTGTATGAGGAGGTGTTAGCCACTAGGCCTTTACCAAGAGGGGAAGGAGGGAGGGCCTGTACTGCAGTTGTATTAGCACTTGAACATCTACATTTATGGTAGGTACAAAACTGTACTATGTTCATCGTGCATACAGCTGCAGTAATCACAGATGGGTAGAATCCCAAAGGTAGGCACTAGGTGGAACTGGGAAGAGCCAGAATGCCCTGCAACACAGCAGTGGCAAAGCCTGCTCTAGTTTTGGAGTATAAAGGCAGGTGGTAGTGCTTTGTGAAGGTATGCACAGAACTCCAAGTGGCTGCCTCCAAAATATCTTTGGTAGGGACTCCTCTGAGGAAGGCTGTAGAGGTAGCTGTGGCCCTTGTGGAGTGGGATCTGATGCCTGTAGGAACAGATTTGCCATGAAAGGAGTAACAAAACCGTATGCAGTGGCCTATCCATTTTGAAATTGTCTGTTTGGAAATTTTCTTCCCTTGAGCTCCTACAGCATAGGACACAAAGAGTTGTTCTGATTTCCTGAAAGGCTTTGTTCTGTCCAAATAGTAAAGTAGCTGTCTATGGATGTCTAAGGAATGTAGCAGCCTTTCCCCTTTGTTTTGAAGATTGGGGTAAAAGGTAGGTAAGTGTATGGCCTGATTTAAAGCTACCCTGGATACTACCTTAGGCATAAATGACGGGTTGGTTCGTAGGGAAACCCTGTCCTGATGGAAGATGAGAAAGGGCTGCACAGCCATGAGGGTAGTTCCGAAACCCTATGAGCTGAGGTAATGGCCAGAAGGAAAGCTGTTTTCCAGGACAAATACTGCAAAGCTGTTGAGGCAGCTGGTTCAAAGGGGGGCAATGTTAATTTTTCTAGAATGTAATTAAGATCCCAAGCTGGTATTGGCTGTTTCCTTGGAGGTCTTATATTCTTAGCCCCTCTGAGGAACTGTCTTAAGAGTGGGTGAGAGAATAAGGGTAGATCAGTGTTGTATTCTGCAGAAATGGCTGAGGCATGAATTTTGATGGAGGAAAATGAAAGTCCACTGTTCAACAGCTCAGCTAGATACTGTAATGTCTGAGGCAAATTCAGTTTTCTAGGATCCTGGCCTTTTTTCTCATTCCAAGCGCAAAACCGTTTCCATTTTCTGGAGTAAGCCTTTCTAGTAGATGGCCTTCTGGCCTCCAAAATGACATCCTGTACCTCTTTGGAGAGTAGGGTCTGTTGTATTAAGGAATTTTCCATGCAGCCAGATTGAGTGTTTTCAGCTGACTGTGAAGAGTTTTGTAGCTGTGCTGAGTCAGTAGAAGAGGCATTAGAGGTAGGGTCCAGGGAGGAGTATGTGTTAGGCTCCTCAGGAGTGGGTACCAGTGTTGTCTTGGCCAATCTGAAGCAATCAGTATCATCTTCGGTCTGTCTGCTCTTGCTTTCAAGAGCACCTTGGGCAGAAGAGGCAAAGGTGGGAAGGCGTAAACTGTCCGTGCTGCCCAACTGAAAGAAAGGGCGCCCACTCTCCAGGCCTTTGGATGGAAGGTCCTTGAGCAGAACTTTGTCAATTGATGATTCCTGTGGGAGGCAAAGAGATCTATGTCTGGCCTTCCCACGCTTGGATTATCTTTGTAAACACTTGAGGATGCAACTTCCATTCGTGTGGGTCTGTCATATTTCTGCTTAGATTGTCTGCCAGCGTGTTTTCCAATCCTGGCAGGTACTGTGCTTGAAGTTCGATTTGCCATTCCAGAGCCAAGTTCCAAAGTGGCATGGCTAGCCTGCACAGGGGGTATGAATGTGTTCCTCCTTGTTTGTTTATGTACCACATTACTGTGGTGTTGTCTGTTCTTATCAATAATTGCCCTGGATGCAGGAGGTCCTTGAAAGCTGTAAATGCATTTATCACTGCTAGCATTTCCTTTTGATTGATGTGAAGGTGCTTTTCCTTTTGGGACCATTTGCCCTGAATGCACCTGTCTGTCATGTGTGCCCCCCAAACGTAGTCTGAGGCATCTGTTGTGATGACTTGATTTGCTTGAGGCTTGCAGAATGGTAGACCTGTGTTTGTTTGGCATGCTTGGGCCCACCATAGAAATTCCTGTTGCAAACATGGTATTATTGTTTCCAAACTGTGGCTGTGTTGAGACCATAGGTTTTTTAGGTACCATTGAAGTTTCCTCATATGCAACTTTGCACATGGGATTAGAAGAATGCAAGATGTCATGAAGCCCAGAGCCTGCAGGATTTTCCTTGCAGTTAGCCTGGTACAATTTGCTAGTATTTTGAAGTACTGAGTTAGTTGCCCCTGTTTTTCTGGCGTAAGATAGGCCATCTGGGTGTTTGTGTCCAAGTTGGCACCCAGGAAAGTTATTTTCTGAGATGGTGTTAGCCTGGATTTCTCTTTGTTGACTGTGTATCCCAGAGAATTCAATAACCGTGTTACATAAGCCAGATGTTCCAGAAGTATGTGTTTGCTGTCCGCTTGGATCAGGCAGTCGTCCAAATAAGGGTAAATTTGCATCCCTTGAAGTCTGCAGTAGGCAATTACTGATGACAGGCATTTCGTGAATACTCTGGGCGCAGTAGATAAGCCAAAGGGTAATGCAGAGAATTGATAGTGGATTGAACCTGCAAGAAATCTGAGGTATCTTCTACAGCTTTGTCTGATTGGGACATGCAGGTATGCCTCCTTGAGGTCCAATGTTACCAGCCAAAACTCCTTGCCCAGCATGGGAAGAAGCTGCTGTAAGGTGAGCATCTTGAATTCTGGTACGAGTAGAAATGTGTTTAGGATGGATAAGTCCAAAATGGGTCTCCAGTCGGTTCCTTTCCTTGGTACCAGGAATAGTCTGGAATAAAAACCTTGACCTTGTTCGTGAGTAGGTGCCTCTTGAATAGCTTTCATGTCCATGAGCTTTGAAATTTGTATTTGAGCCTCTGCCCTTTGATTGTGTGGCAGGTTCGGCATGCCTCTCATTTTTGGAAGAGTGTGAAAATGAAATCTGTAGCCTCTGTTTATGATGTCCAGGATCCATTTGTCTGTTGTGATGATATGCCAATTTCTTGTAAATAATGCCAGCTTTCCTCCCAAGGGTGCTGCCAGCTGAGACTTGCTTGGCATGAAAAGGGGAAAGTCATTGGTTTTGTTTCCTGTATTGTTGTGCACTGTCTTCGCCACCTCTTGGTGCTGGAGTTTGCCATTGTCTGCCTCTATATGATCCTTGAGATTGTCCTCTGCCCCTTGTGTGCCTGTATCTACCTCTTTGGGGTTTGTCCGTGGCTGGAAAGGACCAGTTTTTTGAAGGCCAATTTCTGCTAAAACGTGGTGGTTGAACCTGTAGAAAAGCTTAGACAGTTTGCATAGATTTAGCTTTTTCTTCCATTTTCTGTAGTATCTCCTCAGCATTAGTACCAAATGCATCCTTTTGTAAAGGAGCATCTAGTAGTTTAGCTTTAACATGATCAGGCAAGGTTTGTTCCCCTAAGCCAGGCATGTCTACGAATGACTGATCCTGTAACAGCAGTTCTACTTGAGGCCTCTAGAGCATCATAGCCACATTGTAAGGTGTGTTTACCCACTTGTTCTGCACTATGCATCATATCCTGCAACTCCTTCAAATCTGGTTGTTTAGGTAGTGACATTTTATTCCTTAATTGTGATAACAGAAACTGCTGATATTTAAGCATATGGAACTGACAATTTAAGGCCCTCATGGCTAGGGTGGCCGAGGTATATACCTTTTTCCCCCACCTTTCTAAGGATCTAGACTCCCTTTTGGAAGGCAGTGGATTCTTAGCAGTAGAGGCCTTCATTCCCTTGGGGCCTTGAGAAATCGTTTCAGAGTCAGCATTATGGCTTTTGTAAAGAAATTGGTGAGAGTTAGGAACTCTGTAGTACCTATCAGGCTTGACTGGGGCAGGAGGCAGGGAATCCGGATTAAGGCAAGCCTCCGAGTAAACGTCATCAAGTATGTCCAAGACAGGAGGTATCACCAGAGGTCTGTGCTGAGGTAGCAAAAGGAATTCCCTAAGTCTTTTCTTGGAATCAGAAAAGTCTTGGCCTTCCCAATGGAAGTGTTCCCTCAAGGTATGCAAGGTTTCCCCAAAAGAAAAATCCTCTGGGGGAGATACAGAAGGAATGGACTGCTCTGCATCAGAATCTTCAAAAGGGGAAGAGTGTTCCTCTTCATCAGAATGTTCTGAAATAATGGAGCCCTGGTCAGAAGAGGGAGAATCTTCCTCCACTCTGGATCGCTTGTCCGGAGGGGGTTGGGAACCCCTGATAAGAGTAATTAAATCCTCAGCCATTTTTAGCATCTGCTTTTCAGGCATGGGGCCTGGAGATGGGCCCTGTGCAACAGGCCTCTTAGGATGCATGGCTGATTTGGACTTAGTAAATGCCTTTATGGAAAAGGAAGATGAGGGTCTAAAGACACCATGGGTGGAAGTGGACCTGTCCACATTAGGAGGCTCAACACTCACAGTGGCTTCGGTAACTGTAGTCTGGGTATGGGCTGAGGCACCTGCGGTCTCGGTTACAGAAGACACCGCCAGAGAAGTGTCGTCGGTAGTCAGGGGCTGCATAGGCGCCTCGCTGAGAACCGGACCACGTGTAGCCGGTTTTGGTGTGGTGTCGGTGGAGACCGCGGACCTCGCGTGTCGGTCTTTGTCCTTGCGTTTTGGACAAACGGTAGTCGGAGTCTCCGGCGACATTTTATAATCAAAAGCTTTACCAAAAAGTGCAGGCGAACTCCGCCGACGCTTAATAGTGCGTTTATTGAAAGTAGCGCAAAAGCGACAGCCCGAGACATCGTGGTCTGGGCCTAAACAAGGTACGCAGAGGGAATGGAAATCCTTATGCAGTATTTGCTTCCCACAAGAAATACAATTGTTAACTTTGTCTGACATCGGTCTGAGGCAAGAAAAGTTTCCCCAACGGGGTACTTAGCTTTAAAGAAGACTTCGGTTTCCAAATGTTCGTAATTTCAGGAGCTGGCCGACCGGCACTTGCGAACTGCTTCTGCTTCGGGCACCGCGCGGCAAAAAAGACTGAAGAAAATGGCGCCGGCTGTGTCTTATATACCCCTGTCGCACTGACGTCAGGAAAGAAGGCGACAGCAACCGATGCCGGACCTAGACTTTGGAATTCGGCCGACCGAGGACCCGCCTGACTGCAGAGAACCCATCTGTGATTACTGCAGCTGTATGCACGATGAACATCGTATGCAATGTCCTATCCATTTGGAAATGGTCTGTTTTGAGATAGCCTTTCCTTGTGATGCTGTAGCATAGGATACAAAAAGCTGGTCAGATTTTCTGAAAACCTCAGTTTTATCCAAGTAGTAACGTAGCTGCCTGTGAATGTCCAAGGAATGTAGGAGTATTTCTCCTTTGTTCTGTGGATTTGGAAAGAAGGTGGGTGAATGGATGATTTGATTTAGAGCCACACCGGATACCACCTTAGGCATAAAGGTGGGGTTAGTTCGTAGAGAAACTCTGTCTTGATGAAAAATGAGGAAAGGCTCTACTGCCATTAGTGCCTGAAGCTCTGAAACTCTTCTCGCTGAAGTAATTGCTAGCAGCAGGGCAGTCTTCCATGATGTAAACTTTAAGTCAGCTGAGAAAGCTGGCTCAAAAGGAGGTAGCATAAGCTTTTCCAGAACAAAGTTGAGGTCCCAAGTAGGTGTTGGTGCTCTCCTGGGAGGCCTAATGTTTTTGGTCCCTCTGAGAAACTGCCTTAGGAGTGGATGTGAAAATAAGGGAGGATCCGTGTTGTAGTGAGCTGAAATAGCTGAGGCGTGGATTTTAATAGATGAAAAAAAAAAGCCCTTTGTGTAACATCTCAGTTAAATATTGCGGAATCTGAGGTATGTCAGGCTGAAGGGTATTTTGGCCTTTAGCTTGGTTGCAGGCGCAAAACCATTCCATTTGTCTGAGTAGGCTTTCCTGGTGCTGGGCCTCCTGGCCTCCAGAATAACATCCATAACAGCTTGTGAGAGAGGGGCTGGCTGGTTGCTTAAGTGATTTGCCATGCAGCCAAGTTTAAGGTTTTGAGCTGGCTGTGTAGAATCTGATTGTCTTGTTGTGTGAGCAGAGGAGTAATTTGTGGTAGACTCCATGGTGGGCCCTGGGCCATATTCCTTAATAGTGGATACCAGTGCTGGCGTGGCCAGTCTGGGGCAATGAGTATCATTCGTGGTCTCTCCATCCTGACTTTCAGCAGCACCTTTGTGAGAAGGGGTAATGGAGGAAAGGAATATACTGTCAGCATTTTCCAACTGAATGAGAGTGTGTCCACTTTCCAAGCTTGATGGTGAAAAGTCCTTGTGCAAACTTTTGTTAGTTGATAGTTTTGGGGGCTGGCAAACAGGTCTATGTCTGGGAGCCCCCATTTTTGAGTTATCATTGCAAATACTTGTGGATCCAGTTTCCACTCGTGGGGATCCATGATGCTTCTGCTTAGGTCGTCTGCCAATGTGTTCTTTTTTCCTGGCAGGAATTGAGCTTGTAATTGAACTTGGTAAGCCAGTGCTGTGTTCCACAAGGTCATTGCTTGCCTGCATAGAGGGTAGGAGTGTGTACCCCCTTGCTTGTTTATGTACCACATTACTGTGGTGTTGTCTGTCCTTATGATAAGCTATCCTGGATGTAAAAGGCCATTGAAGGCTGTCAGAGCATTTTGTACAGCTAGAATTTCATTTTGATTGATGTGCAGATTCCTTTGATCTGCAGTCCATATGCCTTGAATGCACTGTCCTGCCATGTGTGCCCCCCAGGCATAGTCCGATGCATCTGTTGTCATAGTTTGCCTGGCTGGGGGGTAAGGTGAAAGTCTGATCCTTGTTGAGGTGACATGCCTGTGACCACCATAGAAACTCCTGTTGAAGGCAGGGAATGAGAGGTATCATTGTTTCCAAGCTGTGGCTGTGTTGAGTCCATACGCTTTTTAGGTACCATTGTAATTTCCTCATATGCAGTTTTGCAAATGGTATTAGTAGTATGCAAGACGCCATGAAGCCCAAGGCCTGCAGAATTTTTCTTGCAGGGAGTTGGGTCTTTGTTGCCATTGTTCTGAAGTACTGAGTTAATTGTAGTTGTTTGTCTGGCGTCGGATAAGCCATCTGGGCCGTTGTATTCAAGCTGGCACCCAGGGATGTCATATTTTGTAAGGGCACTAGTTTTGATTTATTTTCGTTTACTGTGTACCCTAGGCAACTTAGAAGATGTTTTACAAAAGCCAGGAGTTGTAAGAGAACGTCCTTGCTTTCTACTTGGATGAGGCAGTCGTCCAGGTATGGGTATATTTGAATTCCTCTTTGTCTGCAGTATGCAATTACTGGTGCCAGGCATTTTGTGAAGACCCTGGGCACAGTAGATAAGCCAAAGGGCAGTGCAGAGAATTGGTAATGGGTTGAACCTGCAAGGAAACTGAGGTATCTTCTGCAATTTTGTCTGATAGGGACATGCAGGTAAGCCTCCTTGAGGTCCAACTTTACTAGCCAAGCTTTCTTGCCCAACATGGGAAGAAGCTGCTGTAGTGTTAGCATCTTGAATTTGGGTACTTGCAAGACGGTGTTTAAAATTGAAAGGTCCAGAATGGGTCTCCAAGCATTGTCCTTTCTGGGGACTAGAAAGAGCCTTGAGTAAAATCCTTGGCCTTGCTCCTGTGTAGGTACCAGCTGAATGGCTCTAATGTCCATGAGAGCTATAATTTGTTTTTGTGCCTCTGCCCATTGATGTTGTGGCAGGTTTGGCATTCCTTTTATCCTTGGCAAGGTGTGGAAATGGAATCTGTATCCTTGTGATATAATGTCTAGGACCCATTTGTCCTTTGTGACGGTGCACCAGTTGTCTGCAAAAAGTGCTAATTTTCCTCCCAAGGGAGCTGCCAAGAGAGTTTTTCTTGGCAGTTTGAAGTTTATGTCATTGTGTTTGCCTTCTAGTAGTTTGGGACCTGTCTTCACCTCCCTTTTGTGTTGTAGTGCCCCACTGCCGAGGTTTGTAAGAGATTTGTGCTTGTCCTCTGCCCCCTTGGGCACCTGTATTTACCCCTCTGTGGTCTGTCAGAAGCTGGAAAGGACCAATTTTTTGTTGGCCAATTTCTGCTGAAGCATGGGGGCTGTACCTGTAAGAAATCTTTGACCGTCTGCATAGATTTTGCCTTATCCTCCATTTTCTTTAAAACCTCCTCTTCTTTAACCCCAAATAAGACATCCTGCTGTAAGGGTGCATCTAGTAACTTTGCTTTAACATGATCAGGCAGAGATTGTTCCTTTAACCAAGCATGCCTACGTATAACAGACCCAGTAACAGCTGCTCTAAAGGAAGCTTCCAAGGCATCAAAACCACATTGTAAAGTATGTTTGCCCACCTGTTCAGCTGCATGCAACAGATCCTGCATTTCCTTGAATTCAGACTGTTGAGACTGCGTGCCCATCTTTTGTTTTATTTGAGACATTAGGAATTGCTGGTATTTAAGCATGTGAAGTTGACAATTTTGTGCTCTCATAGCTAGAGTAGCTGAGGTGTACACCTTCTTCCCCCCACCTATCTAGTGCTCTGGAGTCCCTTTCAGAGGGTACAGGATTTTTAGCCATAGAAGCCTTAGCCCCTTTGGGACCCTGGGAGATTGTCTCTGGATCAGCAACAGGGCTTTTGCATAGGAATTTGTGTGAGTCGGGCACTCTATAGTATCTATCTGGTTTGGCTGGAGCAGGAGGCAAAGAATCTGGATTTAGACTAGATTCTAAGAAAACATCATCCACAATGTCTAAAACTGGGGGGATAGCAAGTGGTCTGTGCTGGGGGAGTAAAAGAAAATCTCGGAGCCTTTTCTTTGAGTCAGAGTAGTCCTGACCTTCCCAGTGGAAATGTTCCCTCATGGTATGTAAGGTTTCCCCAAAGGAATAATCTTCAGGGGGAGAAGCTGAGGGAATGGAGTCTTCAGCATCAGAATCTTCATAAGGTGGAAAGGAGTAATCCTGTTCCTCAGAGGAGCCTGAGGAAACAGACACTTGATCAGAGGAGGCATAATCCTCCTCTTGTCTAGGCCTTTTGTCGGGGGGGATGGGAACCCCTGATCAAAAAAAATCAAATCTCCAGCCATTTTAAGCATCTGTTTCTTAGGCATAGGGCCTTGACCTGGAGACTGAAGTGTAGTCTTTTTTGGTTTTAGAGGAGTCTTAAGCTTAGCATAAGATTTTATGGTGAGATTAGTCGGTTTGAAGATACCTTCAGAAACTGAAGGTGTTTCTACAGCACCGGCTTCTCCTTCTGCAATGTCGTTGGTAGGGCCTAAAGAAAATGGCTGCGTCGGCCTAGAACTCTCTGCTGGAGAATCCAAAGTGGTCTGGGGATCCAATTCAGCGGTAGCCAGGGGCTGCGTAGGCACCTCACTGAAAACCGGAGAACCAGTGACTGGCCCAGCCGAGGCCTCGGAGTCTGGCTTGGATCTAGGCTGCCTTTCTTTATCTTTGCGTTTTTTATGCATGCCGGTAGTCGGTTGCTCCGACGGCATAGTGTAATTAAGTTTCCTACCGAAGTAGTGTCGTGCAAAATCAAAGTGTCGCTTTATAGTTCGCTTATTGAACCTAGCACAAAACAGACAACCAGTGACGTTGTGGTCTGGGCCTAGGCAAGGTATACAAAAAGAATGAAAGTCCTTATGAGGTATTTGCTTCCCACAAGAAATGCAATTGTTAACTTTTTCTGACATTGGACTGAGACAAGAAAAGGTTCCCCAACAGGGTACTTAGCTTTGAAGACTTCGGACTGAAACTCGATTCGAAAATCTCGTGTCGGCCGACCGGCACTTGCGAACTGCTTCTGCTTCGGCCACCGCGCGGCAAGAAAGACTGAAGAAAATGGTGTCGGATGCCTCTTATATACCCCTGGCGCACTGACGTCAGGGAAGAAGCGACAGCAACCGACACCGGACCAAGACTTTGGAATTCGGGCCGACTGTGGGACCACCTGACGGCAGGATAACCCAACTGTGATGACTGCAGCAGGGTAATACGATGAACATCACTGGTGTTGCCAGTCTTTTATCATTAATTGTCCTGGAAGTATGTGGTCCTTGAAGGCTGTCAGAGCATTCTGTACAGCTAACATTTCTTTTTGATTGATAAGCAGGTGGATTTGACTTGGGTTCCATTTGCCCTGAATACACTTCCCTGGCAGATGGGCCCCCCCCATGCATAGTCTGATGCGTCTGTTGTTAAGGTTTGGGCGGCAGGGTTTAGTGTGAATGGTAGTTCCCTGTTTTAGTGGCAGGCCTATGCCCACCAAAGGAACTCTAGGCCTAGGTAAGGTATGATAGAAATCATTGCTTCTAGATCCTGTGAATGTTGACACTATAGGCTTTTGAGATACCACTGCAGTTTCCTCATATGCAGCCCTTCATATGGAATTAGAAGAATGCAGGAGGCCATGAACCCCAAGGCTTGCAGTATTTGCCTTGCAGATAAAGTACAGTTGTGTACCTACCATAAATGTAGATGTTCAAGTGTATTCACTGTTGCAGTCATTACACTTGGGTTATCCTGCTGGCAGGCTACCCGCAGTCGGCCAGAGTTCCAAAGTCTAGGTCCGGCGTCGGTTGTTGTCGCCTCTTCCCTGATGTCAGTGCGCCAGGGGTATAAAAGATACAACCAACGCCATTTTCTTCAGTTTTTCTTACCCCAGATGTCAGGTGCCCCCAGATAGGAAGGCTGAAAAAAAATATGCCAAAAAGCATGCATGTACTAAAATAAACATTTCCTTCATTCACAAGCAAATACACTACATAGGTTGTATAGAGTTGAGAAGTACAGAAAAGTCCTAGCAAAGAAAAGGGGGAAGGTGGGTGGGTAACCTGGACTGCAACAGTGAATACACTCGAACATCTACATTTATGGTAGGTACACAACTGTATTATGTTCATCGTGTTTCACTGTTGCAGTCATTACACTTGGGTTGAATCCCAAAGCTGAGGTTGGGTGGCTGGACCTAAAAAGGATTAGGAGAGGCTACCAGGCCCTGCAGAACTGCAGTGGCAAAGCCTGCTCTGGATTTAGAGTACAGAGGTAAGTGGTAGTGCTTGGTGAAAGTGTGCACTGAATTCCAGGTTGCAGCTTCTAAAATGTCTTAGGTTGGTACTCCTCTGAGAAAGGCTGCTGAAGTGGCTGCTGCTCTGGTAGAATATGGCCTAATGCCCTTAGGTACTGATTTGCCATGTTGTGCATAACAGACGTGAACGCAGTGTCCTTCCATTTTGAAATTGTCTGCTTTGAGATAGGCTTTCCTTGTGATCCTGCAGCATAGGCTACAGACAGTTGCTCAGTTTTTCTGAAAGCTTTTGTTTTGTCCAAGTAGAATCGTAGCCGTCTGTGTATGTCCAAAGCGTGCAGAATTCTCTCCCCTTTATTCTGTGGATTTGGATAGAAAGTTGGCAAATGAATGGCTTGGTTAAGAGCCACATTGGAAACCACCTTTGGCATGAATGTTGGGTTTATCCTTAGAGAGACCCTGTCCTGGTGAAAAATGATGAATGGTTCCACTGCCATTAATGCCTGTAGCTCTGAGACTCTTCCTCCTGAAGTTATTGCTAGGAGCAGAGCAGTTTTCCATGATAAGAATTTTATATCAGCTGTGCTGGCTGGTTCAAAAGGAGGCAGTGTGAGCTTTTCTAAAACAAAATTGAGATCCCAAGTAGGTATTGGTGCTCTCCTTGGGGGTCTTATGTTTTTTGCCCCTCTGAGGTACTGTCTTAGTAGTGGATGTGAAAAAATAGGAGGTTCCTTATTGTAATGAGCTGAAATGGCAGAGGCATGGATCTTAATAGATGAGAAAGATAGGCCTTTGTCCAGCACCTCAGTTAGGTATTGTATAACCTGAGGTATATTTGGAACAAGTGGTTCGAGCCCTTGTGCCTGGTTCCAAGCACAGAATCTCTTCCATTTTTCTGCATAAGACTTCCTAGTGCTGGGCCTCCTGGCTTCTAAAATGACATTCATAACAGCTTTAGAGAGAGGTGTGGTCTGAGTGGCTATATTATCTGCCATGCAGCCAGATTTAAGGTTCTGAGTTGACTGTGCAGAATCTGATTGTTTTGTTGAGTCAGAAGATGAGGAATTTGAGGTAAAAGCCAGGCTGGGCCTTGAGACAAGCTCTTTAGGATTGGGTACCAGTGCTGGCATGGCCAGTCTGGGGCAATCAGGATCATTTTTGGCCTCTCTTGTCTGACTTTTAGGAGCACCTTGGGAAGAAGAGGCAGTGGAGGGAAGGCATAAACTGTCAGGGTTTTCCAGCTGAATGATAGAGCATCCACTTTCCATGTTTGTGAGTGATAAGTTCTTGTGCAGAATTTCTGTAGTTGGCAGTTGTGAGGGGAGGCAAAAATATCTATGTCTGGGCATCCCCATTTCCTTGTTATCATGCTGAAGACCTGTGGATTTAGTTTCCATTTGTGAGGATCCATGAGATTTCTGCTTAGTTTGTCTGCCAGTGTATTTTTCGTTCCTGGCAGGAATTGTGCCTGCAGATGTACTTGATAGGTCAGTGCTGTGTTCCACAAAGTCATGGCTTGCCTGCAGAGGGGGTAGGAATGTGTGCCCCCTTGCTTGTTTATGTACCACATAACTGTGGTATTGTCCGTCTTTATTAATAGTTGTCCTGGATGTAGTAGGTCCTTGAAAGCTGTCAGGGCATTCTGTAGAGCTAGCATCTCTTTTTGATTGATGTCAAGATGCATTTGTTCCTTGGGCCACGTGCCCTGAATACATTTTCCTGCCATATGTGCCCCCCAGGCATAATCCGATGCATCCGTTGTTATTGTCTGCCTGGCTGTGGGTAAGGTGAGAGGCTGTCCCTTGTTGTGGTGACAGGCCCTGGACCACCATCGAAACTAATGTTGTAGGCAGGGAATTAAAGTTATTATTGTTTCCAGGCTGTGGCAATATTCAGTCCAAACACTTTTTAGATACCATTGTAGTTTCCTCATATGCAGTCTTGCATATGGAATTAGTAGAATGCAGGACACCATGAAGGCCAGGGCCTGCAGAATTTTTCTTGCAGGGAGCTGGGTCTTTGTTGCCATCATTTGAAAGTAATGAGTCAGTTGCCTTTGCTTGTCTAGCGTGAGATAAGCCATCTGGGCAGTTGTATTTAAGCTTGCACCCAGGAATATTATCTCTTGAGAGGGCACTAGTTTTGATTTCTTTTTGTTTACTGTGTACCCTAGGCAAATTAGTAATCTTTTTATAAACGCCAGATGTTTTAGAAGAATGTCCTTGCTCTCTGCTTGAATAAGGCAGTCGTCCAAGTAGGGATATATCTGAATTCCTCTGTCTGCAAAATGCAATTACTGGTGCCAAGCATTTTCTGAAGACCCTGGGCGCAGTAGATAAGCCAAAGAGCAGTGCAGAGAATTGGTAATGCATTGAGCCAGCTATGAATCTGAGGTTCTGCAAGATTGTCTGATTGGGACATGCAGGTATGCCTTCTTGAGGTCCAAAGTAACTAGCCAAGCCTTCTTGCCCAGCATGGGTAGAAGTTGCTGCAGTGTTAACATTTTGAATTTTGGAACATCCAGGTAAGTATTTAGGATTGACAAGTCCAGTACTGGTCTCCAGGCATTGTCCTTTCTGGGTACTAGGAAAAGTCTTGAGTAAAATCCTTGTCCCTGTTCTTGCTGTGGTACTCTTTGAATAGCTCCCATGTCCATGAGAGCAGCAATTTGTTTTTGTGCCTCTGCCCATTGGTTTTGTGGCAGGTCCGGCATACCTTTTGATTTTGGAAGGGTGTGAAAGTGGAAACTTTAACCCTGAGAAACAATATTCAGTACCCATTTGTCCTGGGAGATTAAGTGCCAATTTTGTGAGAAAAGTGCTAGCTTTCCCCCTAGGTGTGCTGCTAAAAGGTAAGTGCTTGGCATTTGTAGAGGGAAGTCATTGGGACTGTTTCCTATAAGGTTGTGATTTGTCTTCTCCTCCTTTGGGGGCTGAAGCACCCCATTGTTTAGGTCTGTAGGAGCCTTGGGGCTGAGATCTGCCTCTTGGGCATCTCTATCTGCCTCTTTGTGGCCTGTCTGACACCGGAAAGGACCAATTTTTTGAAGGCCAGTTTCTGCTAAACCTAGGTGGTTGAACCTGTAAGAAATCCTTTACTGTCTGCATTGATTTTGCTTTATCCTCCATTTTCTTTAACACCTCTTCTGCCTTAACACCAAACAAAGCATCATGCTGAAGTGGAGCACCCAATAATTTAACTTTAACATGTTCAGGTAAACTTTGTTCTTTCAACCAAGCATGCCTTCGAATGGCAGAGCCTGTAACTGCAGCTCTACAAGAAGCCTCTAATGAATCAAAACCACATTGCAGAGTATGCTTTCCCACTTGTTCAGCTGCATGCAATAAATCCTGCATTTCCTTACTGTCAGGACTTTCTGAGTTTGCAAGCATTTTCTGTTTTAACAAAGATATGAGGTACTGTTGAAATTTAAGCATGTGAAACTGGCAGTTTAAAGCCCTTACAGCTAAAGTAGCAGAAGTGTAAACTTTTCCCCCCAACTATCCAGAGCTCTGGAATCTCTATCAAAGGGGACAGGGTTTTTAGCAGTGGAAGCCTTAACCCCTTTGGGACCCTGAGAAATTGTTTCTGGGTCCGCAGCAGGGTTTTTGTAAAGAAATTTATGAGAGTCAGGGACCCTGTAGTACCTGTCTGGCTTGACTGGTGCAGGGGGTAAAGAATCAGGAGACAGACTAGATTCAGAGAAAACATCAACAATATCAAGCACAGGGGGGATAGCCAGGTGCCTGTGCTGAGGCAATAAAATAAAGTCTCTGAGCCTTTTCTTGGATTCTGAGTAATCCTGGCTCTCCCAATGGAAATGCTCCCTCATGGTGTGCAGGGTTTCCCCAAAAGAATAATCCTCAGGTGGAGAGGCTGAAGGTATAGATTCTTCTGCATCAGAGCCCTCATAGGGAGGGAGAGAATATCCCTGATCTGAAGAGGAATCAGAGGAAATACAAACCTGGTCAGAGGAATCATAGTCAGTGTCTTGCCTAAGCCTTTTATCAGGAGGGGGATGGGAACCCCTGATCAAAGTAATTAGGTCTTCAGCCATTTTAAGCATCTGTTTCTTTGGCATGGATGACTGTCCAGGAGAATGCTGTACTTGTTTCCTTGTCTTTAATGGTATTTTTGACTTTGCCTTGGCTGCTGCGGTAGACTTAATAGTAAGCTGTGAAGGTCTGAAAACAGCCTCAGAAGCCAATGCCTGCTCAGCGGCTTACGGACCCATCTGAGGGAATAGTTTCCGCAGGCCCAATACCTTGAGTTTCCACAGGTCTAGGTGTCTCCACGTGGAAGTCGGATACGGCCTGTTGCTCTGAGGTAGCGGGTGTCAGGGTCTGCGAAAGCGCCTCACTGAGAACCAGCAAACTGGCGACTGGTCTAGAAGAGGCTTCCTCGTCGGTTTTGGACCTCGGATGCCTGTCCTTTTCTTTGTTTTTGCATTTTTTATGAATTCCGGTCGTCGGTTGTTCCGATGGCATTATGTAGTTAAACCTTCGGCCAAAGTAATGTAAAGCAAAATCAAACTGACGCTTAATAGTGCGTTTGTTGAATCTAGCACAAAACCAACAACTAGTAACGTCATGGACAGGGCCTAGGCAGGGAATACAGTAAGAGTGAAAGTCCTTATGAGGTATTTGCTTCCCACAAGAAATACAATTGTTAACTTTTACTGCCATCGGTCTGGAGCAAGAAAAAGTTTCCCCAACGGGGTACTTAGCTTTATTGAAGACTTCGGTTCTGAAACTCGATTTCGAAAATCTCAGGAGTCGGCCGACTGGCACTTGCGAACTGCTTTTGCTTCGGGCACTGCATGGCAAGAAAGACTGAAGAAAATGACGTTGGTTGCATCTTTTATACCCCTGGCGCACTGATGTCAGGGAAGAGGTGGCAACAACCGACGCCGGACCTAGACTTTGGAACTCTGGCCGAATGCGGGTAGCCTGCAAACAGGATAACCCATGTGTAATGACTGCAACAGTGAAACACGATGAACATCTGGGTTTTTGTGTGGCCACTTGTTTGAAGTAGGTTGTCAAATTAATCCGTTTCTCTGGCGTGAGGAAAGCTATCTGGGAAGTTGTATTCAAGCTTGCTACCAGGAATATAATTTGTTGACAGGGTACCAGTTGTGATTTCTTTTCATTTATAGTGTATCCCAGACAAGTCAGTACCCTTTGAACAAAGGCCAGATGATTTAGAAGTATGTCCTGGCTTTCTGCCTGAATTAGACAATTGTCCAGATATGGGTATATTTGAATATTTCTTTGCCTGCAGAATGCAATGACTGGAGCTAGGCACTTTGTGAATACCCTGGGCGCAGTACATAAGCCAAAGGGCAGTGCAGAGAACTGATAGTGCATGCAGCCTGCTTTGAAGCATAGGTATTTTCTGCAAGACTCCCTGATAGGGATGTGCAGGTTTGGTTCTTTTAAAGTCTAGTGTTGCCAACCATGCATCTTTGCCTAGCATAGGAAGCAGCTGGTGAAGAGTCAGCATCTTGAATTTTGGAATAACCAGAAAGGTATTTAGAGTAGAAAGGTCCAGGACAGGACGCCATGTATTGCATTTTCTGGGTACTAGGAAAAGTCTCGAATAGAACCCTTGCCCCTTTTCCTCTTCTGGTACCAACTGAATAGCCCCCATGCTTAAGAGAGAGAGAGAGTACTTGATTTTGGGCCTCTGCCCACTGATTTTGTGGTAGATCTGGCCACCCGCTTGGTGTTGGTAAGGTGTGGAAGTGAAATCTGTATCCTTGGGATACTATATTTAAAACTCATTTGTCCTGGGTAGTGAGTTCCCAGTTTTTGGCCTGCAGACCAACCTTTCCGCCTAAAGGAGCATTCAGTTGGGAAGTGCTTGGAAGTTTTAGAAGCAAGTCATTGAGATTGTTTTCCATAGAGGGAGTCTTGCTACTCCCAGATTTGGGTGCAGACAGCCCCAACTGCTTAGTCTTGTGTGTCCTCTGGGACTGAAACCTGGGGTTTCTGCTATGTCTGGGTTTGGCTGCAGAAGACCTTGAAGAGGCTGGAAAGGACCAATTATCTACTGGGCCCAGGGTATTCACAAAGTGCAATTCTTACAGGGCCAGTGCCTACTAAATCTAGGAGGCTGAACTTGTAAGAAATCGTTAACAGGTTTGCATAGATTTAGCTTTATCTTCCACCTTTTTAAGAACTTCTTCAGCCTTGTTGCCAAACAGGCGGTCCTGATTTAATGGAGCATCCAACAATTTAGCTTTAACATGATCAGGTAAAGATTGCTCCTTAAGCCAAGCATGCCTTCTGAGCACAGAACCAGTAACAGCAGCCCTGCAAGAGGCCTCTAAAGAATCAAATCCACATTGCAAAGTATGTTTCCCAACCTGTTCAGCAGAATGCATTAAATCCTGTAATTCTTTATTTTCCGCACAGTCAGGAATCAACATCATTTTCTGTTTAAGCAATCCAACAACATGTTGTTGATACTTTAACATATGAAACTGGTAGTTTAAAGCCCTAATGGCCAAGGTTGCATAAGTGTAAACCTTCTTACCCCATCTATCCAGTGCCCTGGAGTCTCTATCAGAAGGGGTAGGATTTTTAGCAGTAGAAGCCTTAATGCCCTTGGGTCCCTGTGGAATAGGCTCTGGATCTGCAATAGGATTTTTAAAAAGGAACTGGTGTGAATCAGGAACCCTGTAATATCTGTCAGGTTTTCTGGGAGCAGGAGGCAAGGAATCAGGGGCCAAACTAGATTCCGAAAAAGCATCAACAATGTCTAGTACAGGAGGAATAGCTAAAGGCCTATGCAGAGGCAGGAGTAAGAAATCCCTAACCCTCTTTTTCGGATCAGAAAAATCCTGGCTTTCCCAGTGGAAATGTTCCCTTAGAGTATGTAAGGTTTCACCAAAAGAAAAATGCTCTGGAGGGGAAGCAGAGGGAATAGAGTCCTTTGCATCAGAATCCTCATAAGTAGATAAGGGCAAATCCAGATCAACAGAAAAATCAGAATCCTGGTCAGAAGATTCATAAACAACTTCAGTCCTAGGTCTCTTAGAAGGGGGAGGCTGGCTTCCCCTAATTAGTTATAAGAGCTTCAGCCATTCTTATCATTTGTTTTTTAGGCATAGAGGCCTGAGCATGCGGCCTGGGCATCGGTTTTTTAGGCATGGTTCGAGATTTAGGCCTAAAAGAAGAAGGAAACGTTGGTTTAATATGCAAGTCCGTAGGTCTAAATACACCCTCAGAAGCCGGAGCCTGCACAGCGACTCCAGACCCATCCAAGGTAGAGACATCCGCAGGTTCCATAGCTGAAGCATCACGCGGCATACCGGACTCTGAATGGGTCTCAGTAGAGGCCTGCGAATCAGAAGTAGCAGATATCAGGGGCTGCAAAAGTGTCTCACTGAGTACCAGCAGACTGGCTTAGGAGAAGCGTCGTCGGCAGTTTTGGACCTCGGCGGCCTGTCTCTGTCTTTATCCTTGCATTTTTTCGGAATCCCGGTAGTCAGATGGGTAACTGATGACATTTCTGGATAATTAAACTGAGAACCGAAATATTTTGAGGTGAAAATATACCGACGGCGGATAGTACGCTGATTAAATAAAGCACAAAACCGACAGCACGCTACGTCGTGGTCAGGGCCTATGCAAGGAATACAGTACGAATGAAAATCTTTATGAGGTATTTGTTTTCCTCATGTAATGCAATTATTAACTTTTACTGACATCGGGAAGGAGCACGAAAAAGTTTCCCCAACGGGGTAGTTAGCTTTAGTTGAAGACTTTGGTTCTGAAACTCAAAAATGAAAATTTCAGGAGTTGGCTGACTGGCACTTGCGAACTGCTTCTGCTTCGGGCACTGCAAGGCAAGAAAGACTGATGTAATGGCGTCGGCTGCATGTTTTATACCCCTGAAGACCTGACGTCATGGAAGAAGGGACAGCAACCGACGCAGGACCCAAATCTTTGTTAATTAGGCTGAATGAGGGTTACTGCAAGCAGATAACCCAAAAGTGATGACTGCAACAGTGAAACATGAAGAACATCTGCTTATTCCACTTTTATACCAATTAATAGATCAATCTGGGAATCCCACTTTTCTTCCCTCTGGAAATGCTCATATATTATTTCACTACATAAAGGATGCCCTTCTCTGACATCTCAGACTTCTGACCTACAGTCATACGTTCTCCCTTGTCTAAAATACTAGAAAAATACAACTACTGACAACTGCTAACATTTCTCCTCAATAACAATATCCTATCTTCTTCTCAGCAAAG
The DNA here is from genome assembly GCF_019279795.1 of Protopterus annectens. NCBI lineage: Eukaryota > Metazoa > Chordata > Ceratodontiformes > Protopteridae > Protopterus > Protopterus annectens. The sequence continues at coordinate 690,377,059 of NC_056733.1, forward strand.
TGCCTGCCCATCCCACAGCAATGACATTGCTCGTCTCTCCAACACTGTAAATGAACTAAGAAATAATTGCGTTGTCTACACAGCATTCCTTGAATTATCAAAAACTTTTCATACAGTCTCTCACCATGAAATCCTACTCAGACTCTCTACACTATGTCTGTAAACTAAAGCTGTGTTCTGGTTTAAATCCTACCTTCATCAAAGAACACAATGTGTGAAATGGCTATGTGTTATCTTTTTCTTCTTCCCTACACCAGTAATCCCTAGCCCACTACTTTTTAATCCATATAATGAATGATTTGCCTTCAGTACTAAAACTTCACCCTTATACAATATGCAGAAGACTTCACCATTACCCGCTCTACCTTCTATACCGAAGAACTCCAAAAAGCCACACAACTCTCTTTCACAGCTACTGAGTCCAAGCTAGTCAAACCCAACCTCACCCAAACAAAAAAAGTTATGTTGTTCTCTCTCTCAAAACTGTATCCTCACTACACAATCCACTCTCCATACAGTGATCTGCTTCAGCATCAAACCAGTCCATCACACTAAAGTATTCAGAATTACAACTTATGACACTTAAAGTTTGATTTACACATCCAATTAGTAACCCAAAAAAGCAACCAAAAACAGGGCATGCTACACTACACAGATTGAAAAAATACCCGGCTGAATTTGCTCTGAAAACCACAATTACTGCTTACCTTCTCCACTGTCTGACATATGCTACCCAAACTTTACCAGCCTCCATTCAACTCAACTTTCTAAACTAAGTAATCTTATAAGTTTGGATTCTGTATTACATAATCTTATTGTTCAAGACAAAGATGACAGTCTCATGCTAGTAAGTTATTTTCATAAGGCTCAATTTTTTGCTTGTAAGCATAACCCCTTAATCTGGTGAGTGACCAGGCTTAATTTCATTAGTGTCTCTCTAATACAAATGCATGTTTCTGTACATATTTATGTGCAGTTACCTTGCAAATGCAGTCTGGCTAATGCTGAGCTAGTCTTGTCCCCAGTTCTTGGTACTGTAAACCATATGCCTCTTCTACCAGAAGGTATGGCCACTGCTCTAAGCCAGAACACCTTCTTCTCCCATGGGACAGGTGAAAGCAGATAATGACTTATTACTCCTACTCTCCCCTTGGTCTACTCCCCCAACATTGGGCCGCTACTAAAACCCGGTTAACTGGATCATAGTCAGCTTTATTATTCTACATCACCAAGTGAGCTGGCTTAATTAGCTGTTAAAGTTTCACACGACCCTTTCTGAAACAGTGTTGGACTTAAAGGCACCGGACAGAACTTGCAGGTGTGTCAACATTTCCATTTGCTTATTTAGTGCTACCTTTTTTTCACGAGATCTGCCTTAAAGTGTGTTTTTTTGTTAGAAAACAGGGGGTTCGCTGGTTAAGAAAATGTCTGGCTGGCAAATGCCCTAGATACTGGGTCTTACAGTAAAGAACCTGTACTTGCTATGTGCACATGACTACAACCATCTGGTGTATGCACAAACTATAAATCTTCTGCCAGTATTAACAGATAAATCAGTTGTGCTTGGTGGTACTCAAGTGTTTATGTATTTATTTGTCTCCATTTGTTTACCTTGAAAGTCCAACTAGATCATAAATAAACCCTTTTCAGTGGAAGCTCAGAGAGAAAAGCTCAATCAGTTTACATACATATAGTTGTTATACACAGATTTAGTTTTTTCCCTACATTTAGCAAAAACATTGTGCAATAAGTCTGAAATAAACTATATTGCAATAATAGCAGAAACAAATTCACACACTAATTCAGTTAAAAATAGTTAAGATTATGTAGAAAAAATGGGGGACAAATAAAAATGCAAAATGCCTTAGAGGCCTTGAAGAAAGAAGAAAGAGAATGAAAAAAAGCACAGTTGTGTACACTTACCATAAATATAGATGTTCGAGTGTATTCACTGTTGCAATCTTCACATTTTGGTTATCTGCTTGCAGGTAGCCCTCAGTCAAGCTGAATACCACAGGCACAAAACCGACACCGAGGGAAGTCGTGGTCTGGGCCTAAACAGGTGACGCAGTAAGAATGAAAATCTCTGTGAGGTATTTGCTTTTCACAGGCAAGACAATTGTTAAATTTTTCTGACATCGGTTAGAGTAAGAAAAAAGGATCCCCAATGGGGTACTTTGCTTTAGAAGACTTAGGTTTGAAACTTGAAAAACGAAACTTTCAGGTAGCTGCCGACTGGCACTTGCGAACTGCTTCTGCTTTAGGCTCCTGTACAGCAAGAAAAGCTGATGTAATGGCATCGGCTGCATGTTTTATAACCCTGACGACCTGACATCATTGATGAGGCGACAGCATCTGACGCAGATATCCCAAGACTCTGGTATTCGGGCCGACTGAGGGCTACCTGCAGTCAGATAACCCAAGTGTGATGACTGCAACAGTAAAACACGAAGAACATCAGAAATAAAGTAACGATTGGCAAGAGAAAATGCAGTTAGTAGTGCAATATTTATGCTAATGGAGATAAAGGTTCTGAGAGTAAAAATTTTGGTTAGTGTTTATAAAAAGCAAGGTTTGAAAGAGAAATGTAAGAGAAATAGATAAAAAGAAGGATGAGTATCTACCGACAGATTATCATCTTGGTGCCTCAGGTGAATCATTATTTTCATAACTGGCTAGAAAGAAGGAGTTGGTTTGGGTAATGACAAATAGCTTGAATTTGAAACTGACTACACTTGGCTGAGATGAACAGTGCCAAGTCCAGTTGGCAGAGAGAGAGGATTTTAGATGAGTTCTGAAAAGCTGGGGGGGGGGTTAATGAGTTCAGGAACTGCTAATGTGAGTGAATTCCAAGGTTTGGCCACTCTACAGATGTAAAGGACTTTGCAATGACAGCTGATGGCAGTGGATAAGGTGCCTAAGGACTTTTTGAGGATCTAAGGGCACTGGCTAGGGTATACCAAGTTATGAGAGACTTAAGTGCTGGGCATGTATTGGAGTAATAAAGAACTTTGTAAGCTTGCCTAAAGTGGATTACTTAGAGGAAACTTGGGAACTCAGGCCAGTAAAGCTGTATTACAGAGTCACAATGATGAGGTCTGGCAGGGGAGATAGCAGCAAATTTTGCATTTTTTTGTAAGTTTGTTCCAGTTTTTTGCAAGTTGTGAAAAGTGCAGATTGGTAAGAATGGATGCAGTGCAAGATAGAGTTGAAGAAGAACGGATGAGGCAATGCATTTTTTGGGTATTGACCGTAAAGAAATTTTCAGCCTTATAGAGCATACCCAATTTCTAGTTTTTGTTTTGTTTTATTTTTTTTTTTTTGCTAATTCCTGACTATAGATAGACAATTTAAATTGATCAACAATGATTAGTCATAGTAGTTTAGCTTTGGAGACAACATAAATTTTTATGTCATTTGTTGAGACTATAGAGAAGTTTATTTGGCTGTATAAAGGGATTTGGGGGTAATGAGCATACTTTTTTTTGGCATTGAGCAAGAGATTAGATTTTCTGGGCAAGGTTTCTGCAGTATGGAAAGCTTGACAGATGAGGGATTGAAGTTCAGAAATTGTGAGGGTATTACAGATGATAGCAGAGTGAAAGCAAGACAGCACATTTCTTCCAATGCCTATTGAATGCACAGCATTTACTGAAATATGCTCAGAGACCATTCCCCATGTAAGCAGTTATGACCTACTAGTGAAATACAAGACTGGAGACAACATTGTACTACAAAAAACAGCAGACTGTTCAGAGTGGAAGATCCTGGACCTGTTAACTGAAAAGATGGCATGGTGGTATTTGTGAGACATGGAAGAATACGTGTGTCTGTGTACATTACTACACTATGTGCAAAACATACTGACCGAGTTGTTCAGAGGACAGTGCTCCATGACATCACTAACAGCAGACACGCACTTCAAAACAAAACACCTGTAATGGACATGGATGAAGAAGCACAACTAGCAGGGATACAGAATGGACTGGTGAAGAAAAAGAGCATATGCAGCATCCTTGTGCGTTAAGTTAGCATGAATGCTTTTGACTGAAGTCAGTGTAGACTCTCAGGTATCTGGTCAGAGAAAGGAGCATTTCATACAATGCAGAAATCCTTGGGCATGTCAAAAAGGCAAAAGTTAAACGGCAAAAAAGCAGAATGTGTGGTACAATGGATCCTGGTAGACTGGAGGGACTGTAGGGTCAGCCAATTTGATGAGGGTTGGAAATCTATGTACTGAGACAGCTGGTGGTGGAAAAGACAATCCAGATCCAGATACAAACTGGAAGACATCTCTTTTCAAGATTAAAAACAGGAAAGTACAGTTGTGTACACTTACCATAAATGTAGATGTTCGAGTGTATTCATTGTTGCAGTCATCACATTTGGGTTATCCCTGCCACGGTAGCCCTCAGTCAGCCCGAATACCAGAGGCTTAGCATTTCTGCATCGGTTGCCGTTGCTCCAGGACTGATGTCAGGTCGTCAGTGGTATAAAATAAGGCAGCCGATGCCATTACATCAGTTTTTCTTGCCTGTCAGGAACCCCCAAGAGGGAGCTAGGTTATGGTGGAAGAACACCACCAGTAGAAAGTAAATACCAAAAAATCTTTGTAAGAAGAGTGAGAGAGAAACAGAGAGAGAGAGACAAGGGGGATGGAGGGAGGGAAACCAGGACTGCAACAGTGAATACACTCGAACATCTAAATTTACGCTAAGTGTACACAACTGTACTATATTTTTCATGTTTCACTGATGCAGTCATCACATTTGGGTTGATTCCCAAAGCTGAAAAAAGGGTGGAGGGAGTCAAGAAGACTGAGGACTGGCTAAGATGCCCTGCAAGACTGCGGTGGCAAAGACTGCCCTGGATTTGGAGAAGATAGGCAGGTCATAATGCTTGGTGAAGGTATGAACAAATATCCATGTTGCAGCCTCCAGGATGTCCCTGGTGGTGACCCCTCTGAGGAAGGCTGCACAAGTAGATGTTGCTCTGGTAGAATGTGCCCTGACCCCCCCCCCCCCTTGGGGGGAGGTTTCCCATGCTGCTTGTAGCAGAAATGGATGCAGTGTGCTATCCATTTGGAAATGGTTTGTTTGGATATGGCCTTGCCCTCAGCTCCTGCAGCAAAGCTGACTAACAATTGATCAGTCTTTCTAAAAGATTTAGTACTGTCTAGGTAGAATCTGAGCTGTCTGTGCACATCTAGAAAATGCAGAATCCTTTCCCCCTTGTTTTGTGGGTTAGGGAAAAAGGTGGGGAAATGAATGGATAGGTTGAGAGCCACACTGGACACCACTTTTGGCATGAAGGATGGGTTAGTCCTGAGGGAGACCCTGTCAGCATGGAAAATGATGAAGGGTTCTACAGCCATAAGTGCTTGTAGCTCGGATACTCTTCTAGCTGAAGTGATGGCCAGAAGCAAGGCTGTCTTTCAGGAGAGAAACTTTAACTCTGCTGAAGCTGCTGATTCAAAGGGGGGCAGGGTGAGATTTTCCAACACAAAGTTTAGATCCCAAACTGGGGTAGGTGCTCTTCTGGGTGGCCTCAAGTTGTTAGCCCCTCTTAGGAACTGTTTGACGAGAGGGTGGGAGAAAAGAGGTGGCTCTGTGCAGCGATGGCAGAGGCATGAATTTTAATAGAAGAGAAGGATAGACCACTGTGTAGTAGGTCAGCCAGGTAGTCCAGGATGAGAGGTAGGGAGGACTGAGCCATTCCGGCTCCCTTAGCCTGGATCCAGGTGCAAAATCTTTTCCACTTGTCAGCATAAGACTTTCTAGTGCTAGGGCGTCTGGCCTCACGTGTAACATTTAGAACTTGTTTGCTTAGAGTGGTCAGGGAATATGCCAGGCTGCCAGATTGAGGGTCTGCAATTGGGGGTGCATGAATTCTCCATTCCTCTGGGGCAGGAGTGTTGGGATCTGAGGGAGATGCCATGGTGGCAGGGGTGACAGGCTGCGTAGCAGTGGGTACCAGTGCTGGCATGGACAGTCTGGGGCAATAAGGACTGTCCACGGTTTTTCCTCCCTTATTTTGAGCAGTACCCTTGAAATGAGTGGTAGAGGAGGAAATGGGCAGACCGAGAGGTTGACCCACTGGAAGGATAGAACATCCACTTTCCAGGCCTTGCTGTGAGGTTCCTTGGTGCAGAATTTGCTGAGCTGATGGTTGGAGTGGGAAGCAAAGAGGTCGACCTTCGAGGTGCCCCATTTCTGGGTTACAAGAGTGAAGGTTCTTTGGACGAGCTGCCACTCATTTGGGTCCAGAAGATTTCTGATTAAGTTGTCTGCCAGAGAGTTTAGACAGTCTGGTAGGAATTGTGCTAACAGGTGTAGCTGCATGGCTGAGGCTGTCTGCCAAAGGATCATGGCGAGCCTGTATACAGGGTACAAATGAGTCCCTCCCTGCTTGTTGATATACCACATCACAGTGGTGTTGTCTGTTTTGATCAGTAGAGACCCCGGGGAGAGTAGGGGTCTGAAAGCTGTCAGAGCGTGCTGAACAGCTAGCATCTCTTTTTGGTTGATGTGTAGATGTATTTGATTTGGGCTCCATTGGCCCTGAATGCACTTGATGTCCAGGTGTACACCCCAAGCATAGTCTGATGTGTCTGTGGTGAGGGTCTGGGCGGCGTGGAGTTGTGAGAAGGGAAGTCCCTTGTTGTGGTAGCATGCTGCTGCCCACCAAAGAAAATCTTTCCTTAAACAAGGTATCATTGGTATAAGAGTTTCCAGTCTTGGGAGTGCTGACACCAAAGGCTTTTTAAGTACCACTGTAGTTTCGTCATATGCAGTCTGGCTTATGGAATGAGTAGAATGCAAGAAGCCATGAACCCCAGAGCTTGCAGGATTTTCCTTGCGGATAGCTGGGGTCTGGTGGCTAGTTGAGAGGTAGGTTTATTTTTCTGGTGTAAGGAATGCCATCTGGGATGCTGTGTCCAGGCTTGCTCCCAGGAATACAATTTTTTGTGTGGGAACTAGTTTGGATTTCTTTTCGTTGACAGTATACCCCATGGAAGTCAATAGGTCCTTTACAAAGGTCAGGTGCTTTAGCAGCTTTTCCTGACTGTCTGCCTGAATCATGCAGTTGTCTAAGTATGGGTAAATTTGAATATTTCTTTGCCTGCAAAAAGCAATGGCAGGAGCCAGACATTTTGTGAAAACTCTGGGAGCAGTGGATAAGCCAAAGGGAAGCGCAGATAACTGAAAGTGCAGTGATCTTGCCCTGAAACGTAGGTATTTCCTGCATGATTCCCTTATTGGGATGTGTAGGTAGGCCTCTTTTAGGTCTAGGGTAGCTAACCAAGCATTGTTGGAGAGGATAGATAGAAGCTGCTGGAGGGTGAGCATTTAGAATTTTGGTATCACCAGAAAGGTATTTAGAATGGATAGATCGAGGATGGGGCGCCATGTGCCCTCTTGTCTGGGTACCAGCAAGAGTCTGGAGTAGAAACCTTCGCATATCTGTTCTGCAGGAACATGCTCTATTGCCCTCATAGAGAGCAGGGAAAGGACTTGCTTTTTGGCCTCTGCCCACTGGTTTGGAGAAGATCTGGGAGCCCTTTTGGGGTTGGTAGAGTGTGGAAATAAAATTTGTATCCCTGGGACACTATGTTGAGGACCCAGCAGTTGTTGGTAATGGTAGCCCAGGTGCTTGCATGAAAGGAGAGTTTTCCTCCTAGGGGCAAGAGCAGGTGGGCAGTGGAAAGGGGTAGAAGTGTAAAGTCATTGTGAGTTCTTACCATGAGGGGGTGGCCTAGCACTCCCTGGTTTTGAAGAGGAGGAACTTGACTGCTTAGATCTCTGCATTCCCTGGTGCTGTTGTCTGGGGGGGGCCTGCTTCCCCGGGGTCTGGGCTGAGCTGACCTGGAGGGGGCAGGAAAGGACCAGTGCTTGGAGGGGCAATGCCTACTGAAACTCGGTGGCTGGACCTGAAAGAAGTCTTTAACTGTATGCATAGATTTAGCTTTTTCTTCAATCTTTTTAAGACCACCTCTGCCTTGGTACCAAATAAGTTGTCTTTGTGCAAGGGTGCGTCCAATAATTTGGATATGACATGGTCTGGCAAGGGCTGTTCCTTAAGCCAAGCATGCCTTCTAAGAACAGAACCAGTGACTGCTGCCCTGCCATATGCTTCTACGGCGTCAAAACCACATTGTAAGGTGTGCTTAGTTACTTGACTTGCAGAATGCATTAACTCTTGTAACTCTATTTTATGCACAAGCAGGAAAAGAAATTTTTTTTTGTTTGAGGAGTTCCATGGTATGTTGCTGATATTTCAGCATATGGAACTGACAATTTAGTGCTCTAATAGCAATAGTAGCAGAGGTGTGTACTTTTTTACCCCATCTGTCTAATGCTTGGGAATCCCTATCTGAGGGGGTAGGATTCTTAGCAGAAGTTGCTTTAATTCCTTTAGGTCCTTGAGAGACAACCTCGGGGTCAGCAGTAGGATTTTTGAAAAGAAATTTGTAAGAGTCGGGGACTCTGTAGTACCTGTCAGGTTTTCTGGGAGCAGGAGGGAGGGAGGGTGTCAGGAGTCAAACTGGATTCCATAAAAACATCATCCACAACATCCAGGACAGGAGGAATAGCCAGAGGTCTGTGCCGTGGAAGATCTAAGAATTCCCCGAGTCTCTTTTCTGACTGAGGGTTGTCCTGACATTCCCATTGGAAATGCTCCCTTAAGGTATGTCAAGTTTCCCTAAAGGAAAAGTTCTCGGTTGGAGAGGCTGAAGGGATGGATTCCTCTGCATCAGAATCCTCATAAGCATAAAGGGGTTGCATATCTTCATATTCAGATGCATCAGAGTCATCGGACTCCTGTTCAGATAAAACTACTGGGGACAAATCTCTTTTCCTTTTGGAAAGGGTAGCCTGGCTTTCCTTGATAAGCATTATAAGGTCTTCCACCATTTTAAGCATTTGAGACCGAGGCAAGAAAGCAGGTGCCTGAGATTGGGTCATTGGTTATTTGGGTGTGGTTCATACCCTGGGCTTTAGAAACTCTGTAGTTTTCAAAAGAATGGTAGATGCGAAAGAAGTCGTCGGTCTATGTCGAGAATCGGTAGTGTGAAGTACTTCCTCTGAAGCCGGTGCCTGCTCAGCGGCTCCAGACCCATCCAAGGTAGAGACATCCGCAGAATCCTTAGTCAATGAAGAGTCTCGTGGCATACCGGACTCCGAAAGGGTCTTGGTAGCAACCTGTAAATCCACAAAAGTGGGCATCAGGGGCTGAGAAAGCGCATCACTAGGACCAGAGAACTGAAGACTAGCTTAACAGAAGCGGCGGTAGTTTTGGACCTGTGCGGTCTGTCTCTTTCTTTATCCTTACTTTTTTTCAGAAGATCTGCTGCCAGATGGCTTACTGAAGCCAACTGAGAGCAAAAAAGTACAGTTTTGTACCTACCATAAATGTAGATGTTCGAGTGTATACACTGCTGCAGTCATTACACTTGGGTTATCCTGCCGTCAGGCGGTTCCCCAGCCGGCCTGATTTCCAAAGTCTTGGTCTGGCGTCTGTTGCTGTCACCTCCTCCCTGACATCAGTGCGTCATGGGTATATAAGATGCAGCCGATGCCATTTTCTTCAGCTTTTCTTGCCCCAGATGTCAGGTGCCTCTAAATAGGTAGGCAGTTTCAATTGCTAATAAAACATACATAAGAAAAGCAAAAAACAACTTACAGCTAACAGCAAATACTCCCCATAGATAGTAAGGGTAGAAGACAAAGGTACATACCAGCCAGTAAGAGGGGAAGGAGGAAGGATAACCTGGACTGCAGCAGTGTATACACTCGAACATCTCCATTTATGGTAGGTACAAAACTGTACTATGTTCATCGTGTTACACTGCTGCAGTCATTACACTTGGGTAGAATCCCAAAGCTGAGGTAGGGTGGCTGGTTCTATAAGGCATTAGGGGTTGCTATAAGGCCCTGCAGCACTGCAGTGGCAAAGCCAGCTCTGGATTTAGAGTATAGAGGCAGATGGTAATGCTTGGTGAAGGTATGTACAGAACTCCAAGTTGCTGCTTCCAAAATATCCTTGGTATTTACTCCCCTGAGGTAGGCAGTTGAAGTGGCTGTTGCCCTGGTGGAGTGCGATCTAATGCTGCTAGGTACAGGTTTTCCATGGTATGTGCAGCAGAAACATATACAATGTCCTATCTATTTTGAAATAGTCTGTTTTGAAATGGCTTTTCCCTGTGCTCCTGCAGCATATGCTACCAATAATTGCTCAGATTTTCTGAAAGCTTTGGTTTTGTCCAAGTAGAAGCGTAACTGCCTGTGAATGTCCAAGGAGTGCAGTAGTCTCTCCTCTTTATTCTGTGGTTTAGGATAAAAAGTTGGCAGGTGAATAGTTTGGTTTAGAGCCACACTGGATACCACCTTTGGCATAAACGCAGGGTTAGTTCTTAAAGACACCCTGTCCTGGTGGAAAATGAGGAAAGGTTCCACTGCCATTACTGCCTGTAATTCTGAAACTCTTCGTGCTGATGTTATTGCCTGGAGTAGAGCAGTTTTCCAAGATATATATTTTAATTCTGCTGTGTTAGCTGGCTCAAAAGGAGGTAAAGTTAGTTTTTCCAAAACAAAGTTGAGGTCCCAAGTTGGAGTAGGTGCTCTATGGGGCGGTCTTATGTTTTTAGCCCCTCTGAGGTACTGTTTTAACAGAGGATTAGAGAAAATTGGTGGATCTGTGTTGTAATGAGCAGAGATGACAGAGGCGTGGATCTTGATGGATGAGGAGGCCTTTGTCCAGCATCTCAGTTAAATATTGCAGTATCTGAGGAATGTTTGGGACAAGAGGGTCAAGGCTGTGAGCTTGGTTCCAGGCACAGAATCTCTTCCATTTATCCGAATAGGCTTTCCTGGTACTAGGCCTTCTGGCCTCCAGAATGACATCCATAACAGCTTTGGAGAGAGGCACTGCTTGCTTGACTAAGGAATCTTCCATGCAGCTAGGTTTAAGGTCTTTAGCTGACTGTGTAGTATTTGATTGTTGTGCTGAGTCAGCAGATGTGGGATTTGAGGCAAACTCCATGGTGGTTCTCGCGCTAAGCTCCTTAAGATTGGGTACCAGTGTTGGCGTGGCCAGTCTGGTGCAATCAGGATCATCTTTGGCTCTTCTTGACTGGCTTTTATGAGTACCTTTGGCAAGAGAGGTAGTGGTGGGAAAGCGTATACTTGTAGGTTCTCCCAGCTGAATGAGAGGGCATCCACTTTCCATGCTTGTGGATGGTAACTCCTAGTGCAGAATTTTTGTAGCTGGCAGTTTATTGGGGATGCAAACAGATCTATGTCTGGGATCCACCATTTCTGTGTTATCATTCTGAATATTTGTGGATTCAATTCCCATTCGTGGGGATCCATGATGTTTCTGCTTAAGTCGTCTGCCAGTGTGTTTTTCTCTCCTGGCAGGAATTGTGCTTGCAGATGAACTTGAAGGTTTATAGCGGTGTTCCACAAGGTCATGGCTTGTCTGCATAAGGGGGTAGGAGTGAGTGCCCCCTTGCTTGTTTATGTACCACATAACTGTGGTGTTGGCTGTCTTTAGCAGTAGTTGTCCTGGATGCAGCAGGTCCTTGAAAGCTATAAGGGCATTTTGTACAGCTAGCATCTCTTTTTGATTGATGTGAAGATGCCTTTGCTCTGCGGGCCACGTGCCCTGAATACATTTGCCTGCCATGTGTGCTCCCCAGGTGTAATCCAATGCATCTGTTGTCAGTGTTTGCCTGGCTGTGGGTTGTGTAAAAGGCTGTCCCTTGTTGAGGTGACAAGCTTGAGCCCACCACTGAAACTCCTGTTGAAGGCAAGGGATTAGTGTTATAACTGTTTCCAAACTTTGACAGTGTTGAGACCATACATTCTTTAGGTACCACTGTAGTTTCCTCATATGCAGTCTGGCATATGGAATTAGTAGTATGCAGGATGCCATGTAACCCAAGGCCTGCAGAATTTTTCTTGCAGGGAGTTGGGTCTTTGTTGCCATCAATTGAAAGTATTGAGTCAGTTGTCCTTGCTTGTCTGGCATGAGATAAGCCATCTGGGCCATTGTGTTCAAGCTGGCACCCAGGAATATAATCTCTTGTGAGGGCACTAGTTTTGATTTATTTTCGTTTACTGTGTACCCCAGGCAACTTAATAACTTTTTTACAAACGCCAGATGTTTTAGCAGAATGTCCTTGCTCTCTGCTTGAATCAGGCAGTCATCCAGGTACGGAAAAATTTGAATTCCTTTCTGTCTTCAAAATGCAATTACTGGTGCCAGGCACTTTGTGAAGACCCTGGGCACAGTAGATAAGCCAAAGGGCAGTGCAGAGAATTGGTAGTGCATTGAATCAGCTATGAATCTGAGGTATCTTCTGCAGTTTTGTCCGATAGGGAGATGCAGGTATGCCTCCTTGAGGTCCAAAGTCACGAGCCAAGCTTTCTTGCCCAGCATGGGAAGAAGCTGCTGTAGTGTCAACATTTTGAATTTCGGAACATCCAGGTAAGTGTTTAGAGATAAAAGATCCAGAATGGGCCTCCAGGCTGTGTCCTTTCTGGGTACCAGAAAGAGTCTTGAGTAAAATCCTTGTCCTTGCTCCTGTGATGGTACCTTCTGAATAGCTCTCATATCCATGAGTGCTGTAATTTGTTTTTGAGCCTCTGCTCATTGATTTGGTGGCAGATTTGGCATTCCTTTTAACCTTGGCAGAGTGTGAAAGTGGAACCTGTAACCATGAAATGCAATGCTGAGAACCCATTTGTCTTTGGTGATCATTTGCCAATTGTGGTAGTTTTCCTCCCAAGGGGGCTGCCAAGAGGGATTTGTTTGGCAGCTGTAGTGGGAAGTCACTGGAGCTATTTTTTGGTTGGGGCCTGTCTTCCTCTTCTTTCTGGCCTGATGCAACCCATTGTTGAGACCTGTAAGGACCTTGTGTTTGACCTCTACCTCTTGGACGTCTGTATCTTCCCCTTTGAGGTCTGTCTGTAATTGGAAAGGACCAATTCTTAGTTGGCCAGTTTCTGATAAATCTAGGAGGCTGAACCTGTAAGAAATCCTTCACCGTTTGCATAGATTTTGCCTTATTCTCCATTTTCTTTAATACCTCTTCTGCCTTAACTCCAAATAACACATCCTGCTGCAAAGGTGCATCCAATAATTTTGCTTTAACATGATCTGGTTCTTTTAACCAAGCATGTCTTCTAATGACAGAGCCTGTAACTGCTGCTCGGCAGGAGGCCTCTAGGGAATCAAAACCACATTGCAAAGTATGCTTTCCCACTTGTTCAGCTGCATGCAATAAATCCTGCATTTCTTTAAAATTAGGAGCATCTGATTCTGCAAGCATTTTTTGTTTTAACTGAGACAGTGCAATTGCTGATATTTTAGCATGTGAAACTGGCAATTTAAGGCTCTTATTGCTAAAGTTGCAAACATATATACTTTCTTTCCCCATCTGTCTAATGCTCTGGGATCTCTGTCAGAGGGAACTGGATTCTTGGCTGATGAGGCCTCAACCCCTTTGGGTCCCTGAGAAATAGTTTCAGGGTCAGCTACAGGGCTTTTATACAGAAATTTATGCGAGTCAGGGACTCTGTACTATCTGTCAGGTTTAACAGGGGCTGGAGGTAAGGAATCAGGATTTAAACTGGATTCAGTATACACATCATCCACAATATGGCGGAATAGCAAGGGGTCTGTGTTGAGGTAATAAAAGGAAGTCTCTGAGCCTTTTCTTGGATTCTGAGTAGTCCTGGACTTCCCAGTGGAAATGCTCCCTCATGGTATGTAGGGTTTCCCCAAAGAAGTAGTCCTCAGGCGGTGAGGCTGATGGAATTGATTCCTCAGCATCAGAATCCTCATAAGGGGGTAAAGAGTATCCTAGGTCTGAGGATGAATCAGAAGAGATGGACACCTGGTCGGATGAGTCATAGTCTGCATGCTGTCTAGGACTTTTATCAGGAGGGGGATGGGACCCCCTGATCAGAGTGATTAGGTCTTCGGACATTTTGAGCATTTGTTTCTTAGGCATGGAGGACTGCCCTGGAGAATGCTGTACTTGTTTCTTTGATTTTAAAGGAGGCTTAGACTTAGCTGAGGGTTTAATACTTAACTGAGTAGGTCTGAAGACTCCCTCTGAAGCTGTGGGTTGCTCAGCTACTCCAGATCCCTCTGAAAGGTTAGTCTCTGTAGGCTGAATAACTTGTGCATCCGAAGGCCCAGCCATCTCCACGTGGGAGTCAGAGGCGGTCTGTGGTTCTACAGAAGCGGTAGTCAGGGGCTGTGAAGGCACCTCGCTGAAAACCAGAGAACCGGCGACTGGCCTAGAAGAGGCTTCGTCGTCAGTTTTGGGCCTCGGATGCCTATCCTTGTCATTGCGCTTTTTGTGTATTCCGGTCGTCGGAAGTTCCGACGGCATGGTATAATTGAATTTTCTACCAAAATAATGTCGGGCAAAATCAAACCGACGTTTAATAGTGCGCTTGTTAAACCTAGCACAAAACCGACAACCAGTGACGTCGTGGTCTGGGCCTAAGCATGGGATACAATAGGAATGGAAATCCTTATGAGGTATTTGCTTCCCACAAGAAATACAGTTATTAACTTTTACTGACATCGGTCTGAGGCAAGAAAAAGTTTCCCCAACAGGGTACTTAGCTTTGTAGAAGACTTTGGTTCTGGATTCGGAATGAAAATCTCAGGAGACAGCTGACTGGCACTTGCGAACTGCTTTTGCTTCGGGCACCGTGAGGCAAGAAAGACTAAAGAAAATGGCGTTGGCTGCATCTTATATACCCCTGTCGCACTGACGTCAGGTAGGAGGCGACAGCAACCGACGCCGGACCAAGACTTTGGAACTCAGGCTGGCTGTAATGACTGCAGCAGTGTAACACGATGAACATTATCTAGCTACAATAAGGGCCCAATGACATATAGTTCTGGCATTGAACAAAGCACAAAAGTGACAGCGGGGGACGTCATGGTTTGGGCCTAAGCAAGTGACGCAGTAAGAATGAAAGTATTGGTGTGGTATTTGCTTTCCACAGGCGAGACAACTGTTAACTTTTTCCGACATCGGTTAGAGCAAGAAAAAGGATCCCCAATGGGGTACTGAGCTTTAGAAGACTTCAACTTCAATTCGGAAATAAAAAACTCAGGTAGCGGCTGACCGGCACTCGTGCAAACTGCTTCTGCTTAGGGAACCTCGTCAAGAAAGACTGATGTAATGGCGTCGGCTGCCTTATTTTATACCACCGATGACCTGACGTCAGTCCTGGAGCGACGGCAACCGACGCAAAAATAGTAAGCCTCTGGTATTCGGGCCGACTCTGAGGGCTACCCTGGCAGGGATAACCCAAATGTGATGACTGCAACAGTGAAACATGAAGAACATCTAAGGAACTGGAAAAAAAGTATCTGGAGAAGTTATATATATAACAAAATATGATTCCATGAGGGGGCATGCATCTTTAAGAGTCATACCTGTAGACAGTGTGCCCAAAGTTCATTCTAGTGGCCAACAAACTGTTTCCGAGTGACATTTGTGAAAAACTGTAGAAGTTATACTCTGTGGATAATAAATTGGGCTACTTCCCTAAAAAACAGTCAACTTAATGACATCTAAATTTGGTCCTGAGGTAACACCGAGTATGAAAAAAATGCTTATCTGGATTAGCAGATACTTCACTTTAATAAAGCCAGAGATACCAAGTTCAGCACTGTGGAAAATATCACAGGTAGAGCCTGCTGTCTACTACTGGTATAACAAAAACAGTAAACTGAGTGTACATCTTACCTTCTGTGTTAATGGTTTTATCAGGAGGCTCACATTTCTCACTTAAAATGGTTTTCTAGACTGGATAAAGAGACAAAATATTCGTTGTTTCACTGGCTCGATTATGGTTCCTCTAATGATTCCATACATATGTAGAGAAATCAATTTAAAAACTTTCACTGTATTCATACGTATCCCATCAAGTCTGTCCAACTTGAAGCCCCTCATTGACCAGAGAATGATGAAAAGAGGGCAAATATTGGTCTTCTTCTGTTGGATACCAGATTAATCAGATTTCATCAGTTTTGTCACTTGCTATTTGGCAGCCAGTAAATCAAGCCACCATTCAGAACATTCAAGAAGCAGTAGAGACATAAAGCAAGACGCCGCTCATTTTTCCAATTACAGAAAAACATATCTTTAAAAAGTACAGTTGTGTACACTTACCATAAATGTAGATGTTGGAGTGTATTCACTGTTGCAGTCATTACATTTGGTTAATCTGCTGGCAGGTTGATTAACAAAGTCTTGGGTCCTGCATCAGTTGCTGTCCCTTCTTCCATGACTTTAGGTCATCAGGGGTATAAAACATGAAGCCAACGCCATTTTCCTCAGTTTTTCTTGCCCCAGATGTCAGATGCCCCTCAAATGGGGAGCAAAAAAAAAAAAAATATATATATATATATATATATATATATATATATATATATATATATATACATGTAATTTAGAACACAAAAAATATACCTCCCAATAAAAACAAATACAACAAAAAGGCTTTTGAGCATAGTAACAGAAAGAAGAGGAGGTATAAAAAGAGGAAAGTAGGGGGCTGCCAGGTGGGTAACCAGGACTGCAACAGTGAATACATTCAAACATCTATATTTATGGTAAATGTACACAACTGTACTATGTCCTTCGTGTTTCACTGTTGCAGTCATTACATCTGGGTAGAATCCCAAAGCTATGGCTGGGAGGATGGAATTATACAGCATTAGGAGCAGCTATAAGGCCCTGCAGGACAGCAGTGGCAAAGCCTGCTCTGGATTTAGAAAAGAGAGGTAAAATGGTAATGCTTTGTGAATGTATGAACGGAGCTCCAGGTAGGAGCTTCTAGAATGTCTCTGGTAGGAACCCCTCTGAGAAAGGCTGTAGAAGTAGATGCAGCCCTGGTGGAAATAGGATCTGATCCCTTTGGGGACAGGTTTACCATGATGCATGTAGCAGAAACAAATACAATGGCTTATCCATTTTGAAATAGTCTGGTTTGAAATAGCCTTTCCCTCTGCCCCTGCAGCAAATGCCACCAGTAGCTGCTCAGATTTTCTTAGAGATTTTGTCCTGTTCAAATAGAATCTTAGTTGTCTGTGTACATCTAATGAATGCAGAATCCACTCTCCCTTGTTCTGTGGATTTGGGAAAAAAGTTGGCAGATGAATGGTCTGATTGAGAGCCACACTAGATACCACTTTAGGCATAAAGGAAGGATTGGTCCTGAGCGCTACCCTGTCCGGGTAGAAAATTATAAAAGGCTCCACTGTCATGAGAGCCTGTAGTTCTGAAATCCTTCTAGCTGAAGTGACTGCTAAAAGAAAAGCTGTCTTCCAAGAGAGAAATTTTATGTCCACAGTAACAGCTGGCTCAAAAGGAGGTAGGGTGAGCTTTTCCAACACAAAATTGAGGTCACATGCAGGAGCTGGTGCTCTCCTGGGAGGTCTTACATTTTTAGCCCCTCTGAGATACTGCTTTAGCAGGGGATGAGAAAAGAGGGGAGGCTCTGTGTTGTAATGAGCTGAAATGGCAGAGGCATGGATTTTTATGGAAGAGAAAGATAGGCCCTTGTGAAGCATCTCCATTAAATATTGCAGAATCTGAGGAATATTTGGCATTGTTGTGCTTATTCCTTGTGCCTGATTCCAAGCACAGAATCTTTTCCATTTATCAGCATAAGATTTTCTAGTACTAGGCCTTCTAGCCTCCAAAATGATATCCATCACAGGTTTGCTGAGAGACGTAACTGGTGAAATTAGTTGATTAGCCATGCTGCAAGATTCAGAGTTTGGAGCTGAGTGTGCAGAATTTGAAAATTCTGCTGAGACAGTAGATAAGGTGTCTGAGGCAGGTACCACGAATGAAGGTATGACACATTGCGTAGGAGTGGGTACCAGTGTTGGCGAGGCCAGTCTGGAGCAATCAGAATAATTTTTGTTTTTTCCTGTCTGACTTTTAGTAATACCTTGGAAAGCAAAGGCAGAGGGGGAAATGCATAGACTGATCGTTTTTTCCAGCTGAAAGATAGAACATCCACTTTCCAAGCTTTTTTGTGATGGATTCTTGTGCAGAATTTGTCCAACTGATAGTTTTGGGGTGAGGCAAAAAGATCTATGTCTGGGCTCCCCCATTTGTGTGTCAACATGCTGAAGATTTACGGATCCAGTTTCCATTCGTGTGAATCCATAAGATTTCTGCTTAGCTCGTCTGCCAGAGTATTTTGCTTTCCTGGCAGGAATTGAGCTTGTAGATGTATTTGGTAAGACAAGGCTATGTTCCACAAAGCCATGGCTAGTCTGCAAAGGGGGTAGGAATGGGTACCCCCCCTGTTTATGTACCACATGACTGCAGTGTTGTCCGTCTTTATCAGTAGTTGTCCTGGATGAAGAAAGTCCTTGAAAGCTGTCAGGGAATTCTGTACAGCTAGCATCTCTTTCTGGTTGATATGCAGGTGCATTTGATTTGGGCTCCATTCACCCAGAATGCATCTCCCTGCCAGATGCGCCCCCAAGCATAGTCTGATGCGTCTGTAGTCAGGGTTTGGGTGGCAGGGGGTGGAATGAATGAAAGTCCCTTGTTTTGGTGACAGGCCTCTGCCCACCATAGGAACTCTTGCTGCAGGCAAGGAATGATAGGAATCATTGTTTCAAGGTTGTGACAATGTTGACTCCATAAGCTTTTTAGGTACCATTGAAGTTTCCTCATATGCAGTCTTGCATATGGAATTAGAAGAATGCAGGAAGCCATGAGCCCCAAGGCCTGCAGAATTTGTCTTGCAGATAACTGGGTTTTTGTGGCCACTTGTTCGAAGTAAGTCATCAATTGGCTTTGTTTTTCTGGCATGAGGTAAGTCATCTGGGCAGTTGTATTCAAGTTTGCACCCAGGAATGTAATTTTTTGAGAGGGTACCAGTTGTGATTTCTTTTCGTTTATGGTGTACCCTAGGCAAGTTAAAAGCCTTTTTACAAACGCCAGATGCTGTAGAAGAGTGTCTTTGTTTTCTGCCTGAATTAGACAATCGTCCAGATAAGGATAAATTTGAATGTTTCTTTGTCTGCAAAATACAATTACTGGTGCCAGCAGATAAGCCAAAGGGCAGTGCAGAGAATTGGTAATGCAAATAGCCTGCTTTGAAGCAGAGATATCTTCTGCAAGATTCCCTGATTGGGATATGCAGGTAAACCTCTTTTAAGTCTAGAGTTACCAACCAGGCATCCTTGCCTAGCATAGGCAGTAACTGTTGTAGAGTCAGCATCTTGAATTTTGGAATGTCCAGGAAAGTATTTAGAATGGATAAGTCCAGAATTGGACGCCATGATTTGTCTTTTCTGGGTACCAGGAAAAGTCTTGAATAAAAACCTTGTCCCTTTTCCTTTTCTGGTACTGGCTGAATAGCCCCCATATTCATGAGGGACAGAACTTGTTTATGTGCCTCTGCCCACTGATTTGGAGGCAGATCTGGCCATCTGTTTGGAAATGGCAACGTGTGGAAATGAAATCAGTATCCCTGGGATACTATATTTAAAAGCCACTTGTCCTGGGTAATTAGATGCCAATTTTGTGCATGAAGTCCTAGTTTTCCCCCCAAAGGGGCTGCCAACAGATAAGTGCTTGGAAATGGCAGAGGAAAGTCATTGAGACTGTTTACCATACGGAGGTGCCTTGCTACTTCCAGATTTGGAGGTGGAGGCACCCCATTGTTTTGTTCTGTAAGTTCCTTGCGACTGAAACCTGGAGCCTTTGGAGTGTCTGAGTTTGGCCTGAGCAGCTCTGGTGGGTACTGGAAAGGACCAGTTCTTAGTAGGCCAGTGCCTACTGAATCTGGGTGGCTGCACTTGTAGGAAATCTTTTACAGTTTTCATAGATTTAGCTTTGTCTTCCATGTTTTTCAAAACTTCTTCTGCCTTATTACCAAATGGACTGTCCTGTTGCAAAGGAGCATCCAACAATTTTGCTTTAACATGATCAGGCAGATTTTGCTCCTTGAGCCAAGCATGTCTTCTTATCACAGATCCAGTCACAGCGGCCCTGCAAGAAGCCTCCAAGGAATCAAAACCACATTGCAAAGTATGCTTTCCAACTTGTTCAGCTGAATGCAATAAATCCTGTAACTCTTCATTTTCCACACAGTCAGAAATCAACATCATTTTCTGTTTAAGTAAGCCCATGACATGCTGTTGATATTTAAGCATATGAAATTGACAGTTTAAAGCCCCGATTGCCAGGGTTGCAGACGTGTAAACCTTCTTACCCCATCTATCCAGCGCCCTGGAGTCTCTATCAGAAGGGGTAGGATTTTTAGCAGTAGAAGCCGTAACACCCTTAGGACCCTGAGAAATTGTTTCAGGGTCAGCAGTAGGGTTTTTAAAAAGGAATTTGTGGGAGTCAGGAACCCTGTAATATCTGTCTGGCTTACTAGGAGCCGGAGGCAAGGAATCAGGAGCCATGCTAGATTCTGAGAAAACATCATCAACAATGTCTAGAACAGGAGGTATAGCCAAAGGCCTATGCTGAGGAAAAAGAAGGAAATCCTTAAGCCTATTTTTGGATTCTGAAAAATCCTGACTCTCCCAATGAAAATGTTCCCTTAAGGTATGCAAAGTTTCTCCAAAAGAAAAATCCTCAGGAGAAGCAGAAGGGATGGATTCTTCTGCATCAGAGTCCTCATAAGGTGGAATAGATAATTCTTGATCAGAAGAGGAATCAGAATAAATGGAAACCTGATCTGAAGATTCATAATCAGTGCCTTGCCTAGGCCTCTTAGCAGATGGGAACCCCTGATCAAGTTAATTAAATCCTCAGCCATTTTGATCATTTGTTTTTTAGGCATAGGGGCGTGTGCACATGGCCCAAGCGTCATTTTTTAGACATAGAAGTTGGTTTTTGCCTTGGTTTTGAAGATGGCGTCGGTTTAATATACAAATCTTTAGGCCTGAAAACACCCTCAGAAGCCGTTGCCTGCTCAGCAGCTCCAGACCCATCTAAGGTAGAGACATCCACGGGTTCAATATTTAAAGTATCTCGCGGCATACGAATAGGTCTCAGTAGAGGCCTGCGAATCAAAAGTAGCGGGTATCAGGGGCTGCAAAAGCACCTCACTGAGTACCGGCAAACTGGCGACTGGCTTAGCAGAAGCTTAGTCATCGGTTTTGGACCTCGACGGTCTGTCTCTGTCTTTTTCTTTGAGTTTTTTGTGAATTCCGGTAGTCGGATTGCTAACCGACGACATTTCAGGATAGTTAAATCTTGAGCCAAAATATTTAGATGCAAAATTATGCTGACGCTTAATAGTGCGTTGGTTAAATTTAGCACAAAACCGACAGCAAGGCACATTGTGGTCAGGGCCTAGGCAAGGAATACAGTACAAATGAAAATCCTTATAAGGTATTTGCTTCCCACAAGTAATATAATTAACTTTTACTGACATCGGTAAGGAGCAAGAAAAAGTTTCCCCAATGGGGTACTTAGCTTTAGGTTGAAGACTTCGGTTCTGAAACTCGAAAACGAAAATTTCAGGAGTCGGCCGACTGGCACTTGCGAACTGCTTCTGCTTTGGGCACCGCGCGGTAAGAAAGACCGTGGAAAATGGCATCGGCTGCATGTTTTACACCCCTGATGACCTGACGTCATGGAAGAGGGGACAGCAACTGAAGCAGGACCCAAGACTTTGTTAATCAGGCCCGACTGAGGGCAACCTGCCAGCAGATTACCCAAATGTAATGACTGCAACAGTGGAACACGAAGAACATCTAGCTTTTACTGGGGCATTACTTGGAAATAATATACTTGGTAGGCAGACTCAAGGTGGGCATTTAACTGTGTTGATATGAGGAAAAGGAACATTCTCACATACCTGCTGGGAGTCAAAAAAAAAAAAAAAAACTAGGGAGTTGTGGTACTGTAACAGGAGATACTAACTGACAGGTCCGTTATTTCAGTGCTTCTTAAGACTCTATTTTCATGGTTCTACTTAAGTGACACATGCTTGCCATCATGGGACGCTAATAATGATTTACTGGAGGATGTTGTCAAAGCCACTAAACTTGTTCTAGAAGAGAGAGTGTGCCTAAACAAGAGCAGAAACACTCTGCAGAATGTGATGGCTAGATACTGAGGGGCTGATGGGGAAGCAAACAAGGTTTTCAGTTTAAAGAGACAATCTTGAAATATTAAAATCAAGGCTATTTTGCATTGTATACTTCCTGCTGTGTGTCTGTACATGCTTTACCCAAGGGTTGACCCTATACAGCTGTTTAGCATTTTACACTTGCTACTGTGTATGTGTAAAATATACACACACACATTTTAATTACGTATACAGATATATATATATATGTATATATATATATATATATATATATATATATATATGTATATGTGTGTGTGTGTGTGTGTGTGTATGTAAGCTGCCGTTGCCGCACTACATCATTAATTCCTGCTTAACCACGACCCTTTTCACACGAGAAGGTAGGATTAGACTGAAGGGGGTCTCTCTTGATGTAAACACTCGTAAGTCTTGAAATTAAGCAATGATGTGAAAGAAACAGGCAAATCATCTGCCACATCATGAATGTGCTGCCACAGCATCTCACCATACACCACATCAACAGTATAAGCCTACACAAGTACCTTCAAAGTTCAATAATCTGAACAGCTCACCCAAACAGAAGACAAGCCACCTTGTGCTTCACTCGGGTATGGCTTCCCAAGAAAGGGATTCTAATGGAAGTCACAAAATCTTCTTGATCCATGTCCATGCACTCAAAATCAGGAAATGACCACTGCAAGAAGCATTTCTTTGGCTCCCATATGCCTTTACAAAGCTTGAACACCTCCACTTCTTCTAATAATGCACTACACCCTCCCTCTCTTCTCCAAAATGAGTTTGTCCCAAAAAGTAAAGATAAACACTTCTATACCTCCTCAACTTCATACATCTGAATGTCTGTGTTTCCACTAATATGCAACTATTCTATCCCCTAAAGGCTTCAAGCACAGTCAGCTAGGTCCATGCAAAACAGTACTTTAATTACCAGGTGGTGGAGAGTAGTAGATTTTGAAGTGGAAGAACATGGATCATGAAGACCTTATAATTGCATAACTTCTGCATCTCACATGATTCCATCCACTTCAAATCCAGGACACAGTCCCCAGCTAAACACCTCTGGTGGAATCATGATAATAGCCCTGAGGACAGTTATCAGAATAAGACCTAGATCTTTATATCACATCCAGTTTACAGTGTCTTGCAACAGTGTGCAGTGACACTCAAGTCACTGCAGCATAAATCTTGTCCACTGAATAATTCTTGAATAAAAGGCTGATTAGATATGGCTCTTGGACAGTGCACGTTTGGTTGCCCTGGTACAGGTCTACTACTAGAAACATAAAAGAATGATATGTATTTCGTCAACCAACCATGACTGACTGAGTTTAGGCATCTTCTTTACCTGATCTGTTTGTAGCAAAGCAGATTAGACATGACAGCCATTTCTGTACACTTTGGTTCTGTCAATGAAAAATCGTAGTTGTCTATGCATATCTAAACAATGCAATCTGTATTCAGTACTTGTCAGACAATTAGGGGAAGAAGACAGGGAGATTTAGTGGACTGGTTTAGATTCATCTCTAAAGCTACGTTTTGTATAAATGCTTAGATGGTTCTTGGGAAAACCTTATCTTTATAAACAATAAGATAAGAGGGAGCATCGAGAGAGACAGCTTGCAGTTCTGAAAACCACATAGCTCACGCTATTGCCAGTAGAAAGAAAATTTTCCAAAATTAGTACTTCAGATCTGCTCTGGATGCTAATTCCAAAGGGGAACACATTAATTTCTCCAACACAAAACTGAAGTCTCACAGAAGAACAATATTCCTAAAAGGTGGCCTCAGTAAAAAAAAAAAAAAAAAGCTCCTCAAAGAAATGCCTTAAGATCTTTGCAGATGCTAAGGATGGTGACCTATATCCTTGGCAGAAGTTACAGAAAGCTCTTATGTGTAATGTCAGCACGGAGAACCTAGATCTTTGGTGAAAGATGTCAGACAAGAATTGAAGAATAGCAGGAATTGAAAAAGTAAAAGGGTTTACCCACTACTGAGCTGCCCACAAAGAGAGAGAATTTTATCCATTTCCCCTTTCTATATATTTCTAGTTGATGGCTTTTAGGTTGCAGTCATAATATGGACCACCCTAGAAGGGTGCATGGACATCAATTAAATTATCAAAACCATGTGGTTAGCTTCAGGGAGTACAGATTCAGGTGAGGTCTGCCAGACAAATGGGTAAGGACACCTGGGTAGAGCAGCAGAAGAGATTTCTTTAACAAGTGAGACCACAACATGGGAAACCAAAATTGTAAGGACCAGAATGGGGCTAGGAGACTGACTTTGGCTTTGAACATTTTATTGTCTGCAGAAATGTCATTGTTAGTGGGATTAGGAGAAGGCATACAGTAATCCTGAGGGCCAATAATAAATAACATTTTTGGGTCTGACCCTATTGACAGATTATGGAAAAGAAGTTGCTGCACTTAGTATTGGTCAGGGAGACAAAGAGATCAGTAAGGATTTCCCAAACGATAGAATATCATCAGAACCATTGCCAGACTCATGGACCACTAGTGTGACATTAGAAAATATCTAGTCAGCCTGTCCGCCAGACAGTTGGGTTGACTGGGAATGTACACTGCTGTCAGAAAGTGATGCAAATTGAGTGCCCTCTCCCATAGCCTCAAGGCTTCCCAGTACAGTGGATAGGATATGGTTCTCCCATCTTCACTGAGGTACAACTCTGACAAAGGCTCTCCTGAAGTGCCTGCAATGACAGGAGGACTGCCCCATCTCTAGAATGTTTATGCGCTAGGGGGCCTCTTTTTAAATCCATGTCCTTTGAACAGTCTTTCCCTAAATGATACCCCACCCCACCACAAAACTTGATGCATTTGTAGTGACTGTAGGAAAATGAGGGGTGAAAGGAATTCCCTTCTCAAGAATGGAAAGCTGAACCCAAGAGAGGAGATGCTTGCAACAGGCCTTTGACAGCCCAACAACTTAAGTCACAGAATCTACAGTATGAGACTACTAAGCATGCAGTCTCCACTGTAAAACCCTCATTTGTAACTTTGAGAAGGAAATTAAATAATTGCCATCATGAGCCCCAAGACCTTTAGTACCAATGTTGCTGATAAGTCTGGAATGCTGTAACAGAAGCTGAACTGTTACTTGAATATACTGAACTCAGTCTGGGTTGAGATATGCTAACTTGTAAAGTCCGTCCAGGTGAATGTCTATGAATAATTATGCCTGCAACAGTTCCAACTTGGAATTTACACTGTTCACTGATGTGCCCAAGGATCAAAATTGCTGAAGTAAGCTATCTCGTTTGGGTTGGTGCTTCTTTGTGGGGGCAGTTAGGAGCCAGTCATCCATTGCAACACTTTGATCCTGTACAGTCTCAAGTGTGTTACCACCAAAGCCATGCATTTGAAAACCTGGGGGCTCTGGTAAAAAAGTGGTATGGCTGTTAATTGGTAGTGACTGGCACTCACCATGAACTGTAGAAACTCCCTGGAAGCTTTTGCAATTTTTATGTGTAGTTTGGCATTCTGGAGATCTGAATACCACATCCATCCTCTCTCTGGATGACATGGAACATTCAACTGCATTGTGATGATCTGGAAAGAACAGCTATGTAAGCAAAGTGAAAGTTATGTACTTGCCATAATGTTAGATCCAGATTGTCTCATTTTTGTCTTCTTCAAATCTGTGGGTTGTCAGATCCAATGGGATCTGAGCTCGGTGCCGATCTCGGGCTTATCGGTTCCAGAGCTCTCCTCCCCTACTCATAATTCCCTAGGTGGCACCTCAGATACTCGGATAGAGTTTGCCACAATAAAGCTGCAAAATGTTTATTTGTGCGTGTGTGTGTGTCTACATCTACACACACACACACACACACACACACACACACACACACACACACACACACACACATATATTTATGTACACAAACACACACACTATGTTATCTTAATGAATTAACCTAGGCAAAGGAAAAAAAAAAAACCTTTGTAGAAGGAAATCAACCTACTAATCTAGAATGGCTGGTGAAAAGAAATTCAGTCTAGTGAGACTTTGTTCAGACAGGGAGTAATCTCCACACAATTATCTGGAAGTAATATGTGGCAATTTGGAAGGGGGTTGGAGGGAGAGAGGGAGTTTGATGTTTAGGTGGCATCCTATGAACTCTATGGTTTGCGTTGGAGTCCACTGACATTTTGGAAGGTTTACTGAAATTCCTAAGTTCAGAAGCAACTGGAGTACACAGTTACAGTGTCTGAGAAGGAGATGTTTGGTGGGAGCAGTGGGAAGCCAATAGACTAAATTTGGAAGACCTGGACCTCTGAAGGCGCACGTGTGCCACTACTATTGCCATGACCTTGGTAAATACCCTGGGGCTGTGGTGAGATCCAACAGCAGAGCTCTGAACTGGAAATGATTGGCTGCCAGCTGAAAGCTAAGGAATCTCCTGGAGTGCTTTGTTATTTTGATGTGATAGTAAGAATCATGCAGATCTACACAGAACAGTGAATCATCCTGCCTCAGGAGATGCAGAATAGACTGAACAGTGGCAATCTGAAATTTTGTCTGTTTTATGAATTGGTTTAAGTGACTCAGATCCAAAAATAGTTCTGAGCTTCCCAGTCTTCTTTGGCACTAAAAAGAATCTGGAATAGGCTCCGGATTCTAAATGGTTATGGGAGACGGGTTGGTTGGCTCTCTTTCTAGCAGCTTTGAAATTTCTATGGTTGCAAAGTCCCACTGACTGGGTGGAACATCAGGGACTTTCTTGCCAGTGCTTCCCATCAGTCGGAGCAGATATGTGATCAGCTTACTCTGGCATGGGCTCCACCACATCAGGGTCCTTCCACGCCCATTGAGCCATTAGGTCAATAAGAGGATCAATGGGTGGTACCACCCAGAATGAAGTTGTCCAGAATCAAAGACTTCCAAGATTATCAACTCATCCGGACAAGGGTCTTGGTTTATTCATGCCCCTCTCGGTTTCATTCATTCTAGAATGTCTCCAAAGGAGACACCTTCAGAGAGGAAGCAAGGTGAACCCTCACCTACCTCTAATTCAGTATCTTCTGTGAAAAGACTCTGGTGATGAGTCTAGATGTTTCCGCTTACATGTCCATTTTCTGAGAACACCTACTTGGGGATCAGTAGAAATGTCAGAATCAGAAGGAGAACTGATGAAACAGACTTCCTCAAAAGCCCTTGGTGCTGACTTGCCCCTGTGCAACTGGATGAAGAGGAGAAGGAGCAGACTCTTGGGTGGGGTTTGGATGGAACCGAACTAGTAGTAGCTACCTTGTCTTTGGAAATTGCAAAAACCTTTTTCAAATGCTTCAAAAGTGGAGGCTGTTACTGGCACCAATGATTCTCTTCACCCTATACAGGAAACAGGAAATCTCAGTGCCAACAAGCCTTGGCTCTGAAGCAGATCTCGGACCCGAGCTATCTAGAGCCATGGCTGAGAGGAAGAGACAGCTTTGACCATCTTAGTAACGACACACTACACTGGAGCTCAGCTTACAGTCTCATCTTAATCTGATGGAATCAAGTCGAGAGAGATTGGGATACAGTTGCTGTAGAAGATCTAACAAGTTCCAGTACCGACTAAGGAGCTACGGTTTCAATTGGTTCTGATGAACCTGATCAAAGTCTGACGGGGGGGGGGGGGTTAAGATGGCCAACGCTCTGCACCTTCCCAGGTAATGGTTCCAGGATAACCTCAAGATGTATCTATGTCCTCAAAAATTTCCTCATCATCATGTTGATGTCAAGCTGTGTAAGGCTTCTAGATAATTGACAGGATAATGCCACCAAAAGAGGTCAAGAATATCTTTTTTTTTCTGCAGTATGGGTGAATGATGCCTGGAGCTCACTGGGTCTAGCGAATAACTTGTTCTTGGTGATGGAGATCAGGGCTTAGAAATGGTCTGCTCTGATCTTCTCAGAGTCTTTGGGTCAGGACAGATGGCTATTTTTGGTTCTAGGGATCTCTTTTTTGAAGATTTTGAAGGAGGTTTACTCCTTTCCTTTTCTTTCTCCTTGTCTGAGCCTTTGATTTTGACTTGTCCTTCTCATCGATAGCAGAGGAGGAAAAAGGTGAAGGGTTAGCCCCCTGTCTGAACAGGAAGGAGCCCCTTTAGTACTAATTAGTTATGTCATGTCTGGAGAGACCAGGCACTGAAGCCTGAAGAAGATTGCCAATCTGTGGCTAGGATAGTGCAACCAAGGCAATAGACAACACAGACTTGGAGCCGGAGGGGGTAACTTGTGCTCACACTTTGAACACTTTTGGAAACCTAATGCTTCTGACATCATAAAAGCACTATAGTAAAAGATTGGCACAAAGGAAAACACACTAATATCTAATAAAGAATAAGGAATTAGAAAAAAGCTATTTTTAAGAATCAAGTATAGTCTATTCTATAAGGCCTAAAAACTACCAGAAAAAAATATAAAAGTTATTAAAGGTACTACTACTACTTTTTTTAAAGCTGAGTACTACAAAGAAAGCTTTAATGCAAAAAAAAGTGAGAATTAAAAGAAAAAAAAACTCCCACAGTAGGAAAGGGGTGTATCTGACCAGAAATCTTTTGTAGAACCACTGAAGTCTCTCTGCACATCCAAAATGTTCAAGCAGAAAAAGTACAGTTTTGTACCTACCATAAATGTAGATGTTCGAGTGTATACACTGCTGCAGTCATTACACTTGGGTTATCCTGCCGTCAGGCGGTCCCCCAGTCGGCCTGAGTTCCAAAGTCTTGGTCCGGCGTTAGTTGCTGCTGCCTCCTCCCGGACGTCAGTGCGACAGGGGTATATAAGATGCAGCCGACGCCATTTTCTTCAGTTTTTCTTGCCCCAGATGTCAGGTGCCCCAAAATGGGTAGGCAATTCAAATTGCTAATAAAACATAGATAGGAAAAGCAAACAACAACTTTTAGTTACCAGCAAATACTCCCTATAGGTAGTAATGGGTAGAAGATATAGGTACGTACCAGCAAGTAAGAGGGGAAGGAAGGAGGGTAACCTGGACTGCAGCAGTGTATACACTCGAACATCTACATTTATGGTAAGTACAAAACTGTACTATGTTCATCGTGTTACACTGCAGCAGTCATTACACTTGGGTAGAATCCCAAAGCTGAAGCAGGGTGGCTGGTTCTATAAGACATTAGGTGTGGCTATAAGGCCCTGCAGCACAGCAGTGGCAAAACCAGCTCTGGATTTAGAGTATATAGGCAGATGGTAATGCTTGGTGAAGGTATGCACAGAAATCCATGTTGCTGCTTCCAAAATGTCCTTGATAGGCACTCCTCTGAGGTAGGCAGTTGAAGTGGCTGTTGCCCTGGTGGAGTGAGATCTAATGCTGCTAGGTATAGGTTTCCCATTGTGTGTGTAGCAGAAACATATGCAATGTCCTATCCATTTTGAAATGGTCTGTTTTGAAAAGGCTTTTCCCTGTGCTCCTGCAGCATATGCTACCGGTAATTGCTCAGATTTTCTGAAAGCTTTGGTTTTGTCCAAGTAGAAGCGTAACTGCCTGTGAATGTCCAAAGAATGCAGTAGTCTCTCCCCTTTATTGTGTGGTTTTGGATAAAAAGTTGGCAAGTGAACAGTTTGGTTTAGAGCCACGCTTGAAACCACCTTTGGCATAAAAGTAGGGTTAGTTCTTAAGGACACCCTGTCCAGGTGGAAAATGAGAAAAGGTTCCACTGCCATTAGTGCCTGTAATTCTGAAACTCTTTGAGCTGATGTTATTGCCAGGAGCAGAGCAGTTTTCCAATAAATATATTTTAATTCTGCTGTGTTAGCTGGCTCAAAGGGAGGTAAAGTTAATATTTCCAAAACAAAGTTGAGGTCCCAAGTTGGAGTAGGTGCTCTACGGGGAGGTCTTATGTTTTTAGCCCCTCTGAGGTACTGTTTTAGCAAAGGATTAGAGAAAATTGGAGGATCCGTGTTGTAATGAGCAGAGATGGCAGAGGCGTGAATCTTGATGGATGAAAAAGAGAGGCCTTTGTCCAGCATCTCAGTTAAATATTGTAGAATCTGAGGAATGTTTGGGACAAGAGGGTCAAGGCTGTGAGCCTGGTTCCAGGCACAGAATCTCTTCCATTTATCCGAGTAGGCTTTCCTGGTACTAGGCCTTCTGGCCTCCAGAATGACATCCATAACCGCTTTGGAGAGAGGCATTGCTTGCTTGACTAAGGAATTTTCCATGCAGCTAGGTTTAAGGTCTTTAGCTGACTGTGAAGTATCTGATTGTTGTGCTGAGTCAGCAGATGTGGGATTTGAGGCAATATCCAGGGTGGTTCTTGTGCCAAATTCTTTAAGATTGGGTACCAGTGCTGGCGTGGCCAGTCTGGAGCAATCAGGATCATCTTTGTCTCTTCTTGCCTGGCTTTTATGAGAACCTTTGGAAGGAGAGGCAGTGGAGGGAAAGCATATACTTGTGTGTTTTTCCAGCTGAATGAGAGGGCATCCACTTTCCATGCTTGTGGATGATAACTCCTTGTGCAGAATTTCTGTAGCTGGCAGTTCATTGGGGATGCAAACAGATCTATGTCCGGGCTCCACCATTTCTATGTTATCATTCTGAATATTTGTGTATTCAATTTCCATTCGTGCGGATCCATGATGTTTCTGCTTAAGTCGTCTGCCAGTGTGTTTTTCTCTCCTGGCAGGAATTGTGCTTGAGGATGAACTTGATAGTTTAAAGCTGTGTTCCACAAGGCCATGGCTTGTCTGCAGAGGGGGTAGGAGTGAGTGCCCCTTTGCTTGTTTATGTACCACA
Organism: Protopterus annectens; assembly: GCF_019279795.1. NCBI lineage: Eukaryota > Metazoa > Chordata > Ceratodontiformes > Protopteridae > Protopterus > Protopterus annectens. The sequence continues at coordinate 690,407,962 of NC_056733.1, forward strand.
TAACTGTGGTGTTGTCTGTTTTTAGTAGCAGTTGTCCTGGATGCTGCAGGTCCTTGAAAGCTATAAGGGCATTTTGTACAGCTAACATCTCTTTTTGATTGATGTGAACACTTGCCCTGAATACATTTTCCTGCCATGTGTGCTCCCCAGGCGTAATCCGATGCATCTGTTTGTCAGTGTTTGCCTGGCTGTGGGTTGAGTAAAAGGCTGTCCCTTGTTGAGGTGACAAGCTTGAGCCCACCATCGAAACTCCTGTTGAAGGCAAGGAATTAGAGGTATAACTGTTTCCAAACTTTGACAGTGTTGAAACCACACACTGTTTAGGTACCACTGTAGTTTCCTCATATGCAGTCTGGCATATGGAATTAGTAGTATGCAAGATGCCATGTAACCCAAGGCCTGCAGAATTTTTCTTGCAGGGAGTTGGATTTTTGTTGCCATCAATTGAAAGTATTGAGGCAGTTGTCCTTGTTTGTCCGGCATGAGATAAGCCATCTGGGCCGTTGTGTTCAAGCTGGCACTCAGGAATATTATCTCTTGTGAGGGCACTAGTTTTGATTTCTTTTCGTTTACTGTGTACCCCAGGCAACTTAATAACTGTTTCACAAACACCAGATGCTCTAGAAGAATGTCCTTGCTCTCTGCTTGAATCAGGCAGTTGTCCAGGTACGGATAAATTTGAATTCCTGTCTGTCTGCAAAATGCAATTACTGGTGCCAGGCACTTTGTGAAGACCCCGGGCGCAGTAGATAAGCCAAAGGGCAGTGCAGAGAATTGATAGTGCATTGAACCTGCTATGAATCTGAGGTATCTTCTGCAGTTTTGTCTGATAGGGACATGCAGGTATGCCTCCTTGAGGTCCGAGGTCACGACCCAAGCTTTCTTGCCCAGCATGGGAAGAAGCTGCTGTAGTGTCAACATTTTGAATTTCGGAACATCCAGGTAAGTATTTAGAGAAGAAAGATCCAGAATGGGCCTCCAGGCTTTGTCCTTTCTGGGAACCAGAAAGAGTCTTGAATAAAATCCTTGTCCTTGCTCTTGTGGTGGTACCTCTTGAATAGCTCTCATTTCCATGAGTACTGTAATTTGTTTTTGAGCCTCTGCTCATTGATTTGCTGGCAGATTTGGCATTCCTTTTAACCTTGGCAGAGTGTGAAAGTGGAACATGTAACCTTGAGATACAATATTGACAACCCATTTGTCTTTGGTGATCCAATGCCAATTGTGATAGAAAAGTGCTAGTTTTCCTCCCAAGAGAGAGAGAGAGTTGTTTGGCAGCTGTAATGGGAAGTCATTGAGGCTGCTTTTTATATGGTTGGGGCCTGTCTTCCCCTTCTTTCTGGCCTGGTGCACCCCATTGTCGAGGCCTGTAAGGACCTTGTGGTTAGCCTCTACCTCTCGGACATCTGTATCTGCCCCTTTGGGGTCTGTCTGAAGCCGGAAAGGACCAATTCTTTGCTGGCCAATTTCTGCTAAATCTTGGTGGCTGAACCTGTAAGAAATCCTTTACCATTTGCAAAGATTTTGCCTTATCCTCCATTTTCTTTAATATCTCTTCTGCCTTAACTCCAAATAACACAACCTGCTGTAAAGGTGCATCGAATAATTTTGCTTTAACATGATCTGGTAACATATGATCCTTTAACCAAGCATGCCTTCTAATGACAGAGCCTGTAACTGCTGCTCTGCAGGAGGCCTCTAAAGAATCAAAACCACATTGCAAAGTATGCTTTCCCACTTGTTCAGCTGCATGCAATAAATCCTGCATTTCTTTAAAATTAGGAGGATCTGAATCTGGAAGCATTTTTTGTTTTAACTGAGACATCAAAATTGCTGATATTTTAGCATGTGAAACTGGCAATTTAAGGCTCTCATTGCTAAGGTTGCAGACGTATACACTTTCTTTCCCCATCTGTCTAATGCTCTGGAATCTCTGTCAGAGGAGACTGGATTTTTTGCTGATGAGGCCTTAATCCCTTTGGGTCCCTGAGAAATAGTTTCAGGGTCAGAAACAGGGCTTTTATACAAAAATTTGTGTGAGTCAGGGACTCTGTAGTGTCTGTCAGGTTTAACTGGTGCTGGAGGTAAGGAGTCAGGATTTAAGCTGGATTCAGTAAACACATCATCCACAATGTTTAACACTGGCGGAATAGCAAGGGGTCTGTGTTGAGGTAATAAAAGGAAGTCTCTGAGCCTTTTCTTGGATTCAGAGTAATCCTGGGCTTCCCAATGGAAATGCTCCCTCATGGTATGTAAGGTTTCCCCAAAGGAAGGCGAAGAGGCTGATGGAATTGATTCCTCAGCATCAGAGACCTCATAAGGGGGTAAAGAATATCCTAGGTCTGAGGATGAATCTGAAGAAATGGACAGCTGGTCGGATGAATCATAGTCTGCATCCTGTCTGGGCCTTTTATCAGGAGGGGGATGGGACCCCCTGATCAGAGTGATTAGGTCTTTGGCCATTTTGAGCAGTTGTTTCTTAGGCATGGAAGCCTGTCCTGGAGAATGTTGCATTTGTTTCCTTGTTTTTAAAGGAGGCTTAGACTTGGTTGGGGCTTAATGGTTAACTGAGTAGGTCTGAAAACACCCTCTGAAGCTTCGGGTTGCTCAGCTACTCCGGATTCCTCTGAAGGGTTAGCGTCGGTAGGCTGAAAAACTTGTGCATCCGAAGGCCCAGCCATCTCCACGTGGGAGTCTGAGGCGGCCTGTGGTTCTGCAGAAGCGGTCGTCAGGGGCTGCGAAGGCGCTTCGCTGAAAACCGGAGAACCGGCGACCGGCCTAGAAGAGGCTTCGTCGTCAAGTCTGGGCCTCAGATGCCTGTCCTTGTCTTTGCGTTTTTTATGTATTCCGGTCATCGGAAGTCTGACAGCATGGTGTAATTAAATTTTCTCCCAAAATAATGTCGGGTAAAATCAAACCGACGTTTAATAGTGCATTTGTTAAACCTAGCACAAAACCGACAACCAGTGACGTCGTGGTCTGAGCCTAGGCATGGGATACAATAGGAATAGAAATCCTTATGAGGTATTTGCTTCCCACAACAAATACAGTTATTAACTTTTACTGACATCTGTCTGAGGCAAGAAAAAGTTTCCCCAACGGGGTATTTAGCTTTGTAGAAGACTTCGGTTCTGGATTCGGAATGAAAATCTCAGGAGTCGGCCGACCAGCACTTGCGAACTGCTTTTGCTTCGGGCACCGCGCAGCAAGAAAGACTGAAGAAAATGGCATCGGCTGCATCTTATATACCCCAATCGCACTGACGTCAGGGAGGAGGCGACAGCAACCGACGCCGGACCAAGACTTTGGAACTCAGGCCGACTGGGGAACCGCCTGACGGCAGGATAACCCAAGTGTAATGACTGCAGCAGTGTAACACAATGAACATCTAGATCCATATATATGAGATGCAACCTGGGGGATTATGGGTAGAGGAAGAGTCAAAACTTTGGAACCGATAAGCTTGAGATCGGCGCCAAGGTTGGACCCCGCTGAATCAGACAATCCACAGGTCTGAATGAACGAAAATAGACAACAATGGATCTTACCGTAACAGCAGATGTTCTATTACATTACTGTTGAAGTAGTGTAAGCTATTTGGGTCCTACCACTGGTGGCAGGGGTCACTGCAACAATTATCTATAGGTTGGACATAGTACAGTTGTGTAAGAAAATGTATTATTACAGTACATGTTCTAAAGGATCTCTGTTGTAGTAACCTAAGCTATTTGGGTCGTACCCCCTTGCCACGTAGCTTAGGCTATTGCAGCAGTGATCTAAATGTTGAACATTTTTTTTTTGTATGTAAAAACTTTTGGTCTCTTAGATCCAGAATCAATCTAAGATCCACTGTCCTTCTGGGGACTAAAGAGAATCTGGAATAAACTCCAGACCTTCTCTTGGGGTAGTGGGAACCCAGATTCTTTTCTTGAAGAGATTTACAACTTCTTGGTTGGCCGCCTCCTTTTGACAGGGCCGAATGTGTGAAGGAGGAAAGAAAGCTGACAATGGCGGGAATATGAATGGAATTACACAGCCTCTGGATATTACTTCCCTAATCCAACAGTTCAGCATGATGGCCTGCCACGCTCTGTGAAATGAAGTATGTTCATATATGAATGTCTCCAAATGTGTCTAGCTCCCTGAAGGAGGGCAGACAATCTGTGCATCTAGGGTAGTTCCTGCAACCTCTGGAGAATTCTTTGTAAACATTGCTCAAAGGATGGTAGTTGAGAATTTCAAAATCTTATATATTTTTTGTAATCTTCTTACTCCTGACAAAGGACCACAGAAGATTGGAAACAGCATGAGAGTCTTTCCCCTCCTGCCTGTACTTCAGTAATTTTGCTTTCACATGGAGTTCAAAAAGACAGGACCCATCATACACAGTTGCTGGTGAAGGACAGCTCTCTGTAAGCCACAAAGTCTAAGCCAGATCTCCCCACAGTCATGCCTGACCCAGCTGCCCTTGCTGTTGTATCCACTGTGCTGTAAATCAGCCTCATGGAAAGAAACCATGCACTGGATACTGTTACCACGTGATAGTCCAGGGTGATGTTGCACAATGACCTAGACCAATTTTTTTAGTGCATCTAATTAATTATATGCTGTCTTGCTGAAGATGGATAATGTGTGTCAGGTAATTCAACACCATAGTGGCTAATGTGCCTGATGCATAGACACACTTTCCCACCTGAGCCACGGTCCAGAAAATCTCTAACCTTAGGGATGATCAAAGGACTCTCTTCAATGGACTCTCTCCTAGTGGCAGCTACCACCACAATGGAGTCCACACATGGAGCCTTACTCCATAGCTGTATGTCCTTAAGAGGCCAGAAGATCTTATCTGGTCTTCCTGAGATAAGGCTCAGCCATGCTAGTCTCTTGCAATACCCTGTTCCCAACCAAATCAATCATGCAATAAGTGGGTGGGACTACCCAGTGTGGAGGTAAGGCAGACAGAAAAGCCTCCTGTAGCATTTTCTTCTCATGGAAGATGGAGTCAGCTACCCAGGATCTCCTCTTTTTTCAAGAGTTCAAGGATGTTTCTGGTTTGGGGACTCAAGTAGGGGAGTTTAGTTGCCTTTTTATTTTCTTCCTCTTCCTGAAAACAATCTGAGTGGATTTGTCCAGATGTTCAGAAGATGAATCATCTCCAAATACACTAGATATGCTGTGTCTTTTGGTTCTGTGACCTATTGGGAAGACAATTAAAGGCCCAAAGCTCCCAAATTACAGATCTCTAGGCACAGCAGATGATGGAGGTGCTTTTATGGGGTTCAGCAATCTGAATGGTTACCACTGGTATCATATACAGACCTTCGGTTAGTGTCAATAGACTGTACCCCACTGCAGATGTCACCACATCATCCCCTCTGATGTCAACGCAGAGTCACTGCTACTGACTCTAGCACCAAGAATGGACAAAACACAGAGGTTGGATTCAGTACTGATGGCACAAATTCTGACAATGTCAACACCACAAATGACCCAGAGGGAGTAATTACTGAAGATGCTGCTAATTAATTAACATAAATGACCTCGTAACTAGTGAACCTCAGCAACAAATAAGTTAGTGTCAAACCTTAGGTGCTATAAAAAAAGACCTTAGATGCTAAAGAAGGAGTTAGGGGCCAAAGAAAGAAAACCCATTGGTGCTGATGTAGAAGGCACATGCACGTGCGCGCACACACACACACACACACACACACACACACACACACACACACACACACACACACACACACACACACACACACACACACACACTTATCTCTGATACTTTCAGTGCCAAAGCTGGGGACAGTGAAGGACCTTAAGAAGTGGAAGGTATGGGACCTACTCTTGATACCCCAGAAACACAGAGGGAAACAAAGACATCCATCACAAGTTGGACCTTTGAAAAAGTCTTCATTCTATCCCAATCTAAGTGCACAGAGGCACTACCTACAGACCTACTGGTCTTACAGATCCATCTAGATAATTCCCCTCACAGGAGAATCTACAAAATCTTCTCCTGAGAGCAGGTGATAGTATCAGTGATATCTCAAACTGTTAAATCTCAGTGGAAAGCATTTGTTCCACATTATAAGGCTGAACTACTTTGGCTGGTGGTGGATCAGCCCTAAGAATCTTTGGAGAGAAAGGCAGATTTATCTTTTTTTTTCCTGAGTTCTTTTATCCTCAGCCCCTCTATTTTCCTTCTTCTTTCCATCTGAGGGCAGATGCACTTACAGTACAAGTTTATTCCTGCATACTTCCAAGTTCCAGTTCCCAAAGTTTTTGCAAATCTTATAAAAGGCCTCCAAAGGGTCCACCTCTAGGTACCCAACACAAAGATTCTGTGCATCCTTACTGTGTGAGCTTGTGGCCACACTTGATACATCTCTTAAGGCCAGAGATCTTTAATTCTCTCCACACTGCATTCACTAAGCACATAGCTATTTCATCAAAACTAAACAAATAAAAACTGTAAACATTAGATCCACTGGCAAGAAAACACAATACTGAAAAAGGCCTAGTCAATGGCCAAGTAGATGGCAGTGAGAAAGGAAACGTGCACTGAAATACACAAAATTAAATCTGTGGCTCTAAGCTGCAACTCTAAACTAAAACATCACCTACAAAGTCCTCAGCCAGAAAAGTAAAAGAATAAGATATTTATTTAACAAAAGGCTGACTTTATCCAAAGAAGACATCTGAGCCTCAGATTTCCCTGCTGATGTTTTCAGCTGCAAATGAGATCCGGAGAAGAAAGGGAAACATGGTACATTATGAGAACAAGGGCAGGAGTTCAAACTCTTGGGAAAGCCCTGTGGGTGTGAAGAAATGTTGCTTCTGGCGACCAGTTCTGGGTTTAGAGCAGGTGGACTGGATCATGCAAGATCTGCCAAATGGACATAAAATCACTTAGGAGCACAATATATGATTTGGTATTACTTTTTAAACTAACTTAAATTATAAGTCAGAAAACAAGACAATGTCTTTGTAAGTTCTTTACACACTGTGTAAGTGCATCGTTTTGTACAGAGAGATAACAGCTAAACTTTTACCCGTTTTCGTAAACTTGGATCCTGTGGCTTTTCAAATAATTTCCGTTTTTTTCTCAAATGAATATCATCAGACTGTTTTTCAAGAAAAGAATCCACCACTCGTTTTTTGGAAAGTTCATCGGTTTTCTGTTTGAGATCTTCTTCTTGTTCACTTTTCTTCTTGACAGGCTCTGGAACTTCCTTGTTTTCTCTGTTCATCTTCTGCTCCTTGAGCAATGATCCTGGTAAGTTAGATGCGTACTTAAATCCAGGTCCCCTCTTTTGCTTGTAGGCCAAAAGAAAGTGAAAAAATAAAAAAATAACTTTATACCTTATGTCACAAAATAACTGCGTATCATGACCTGTAAAATTAACCTGATTTTTTGAGGACTGACAATTCTGTTGTGGAACTTAAGACAATCAGTAAAATGAACTGAAACTACATTGCAGTATTTATATTAATGTGCATTAATATAATTTCCCATAAAAATACACTCTGTATGTGTAACTTTTTTGCACTCTCATCCCACACAACCATCTAGCCCCCCCATTTCCTAGCAGCACATTCATCTCCCTGATAACTGGCATCTTTGAACACTGGGAGAGAAAGGCAGTGGCCACTAATTAAGGACATCACTCAGTGTGGGGGTTAGGACATTTTTTAAAAGCTCTTTGCACCTGCTATCCCCATGCTGTCCAGAAAGCACAGTGAACACCTGCTACACTGGGGATCTTTGTAATTTGCAAGCTTACTCTCACTCACTGTACAGCTATAATGCCCATACCACTTGGCAGTCTTGTAAGCCCTGCATCCTTAGTGAGACAGCTGCAATCCTGGGCCCTCCCCAGGTGGAGCTCTTGTGGTGGGACTCTTGTCATTCCCTAAGTTGGGAGATCCAACATCAGCCTCCCACTCTGATCTCTTCCTTCCAGTGCTCAGGCTGCTGATACAAATCATCTGGGGCACAGTCAGAGCTATAACCTCGATACTGTACAGCCAGTTCACAATAAAATGATACTTCTGCACATAACTTGCACTAAAAATAATACTGAACCGCAAGTTCCAATTTTATTAAATAACGGCTAACTAACGATTCATCAAAAGTTCTATTTCTTTGGACAAACAAATGTTCACAAATAGAAGTTATGTCCTTACCATAACGTTCCATGTGGAGTGTTCATCTCGCCTTTGTTCTATCACCTAATACCCACAATCCCTCAGATCTAGTTTGCAAGCAAACCAGCAGCCAAAGTCATCTATATACATATATATATATATATATATATATATATATATATATATATATATATATATATGTATCATACAAATACAATTATTGCAAATGCAGAAGGAGAATACTCCAGACCAGGCACCAAATTGAACGTTCTTCCTGAGGAAGAACAAGATGAACACTCGGACATAACTTCTATATTAGCTCCATGTTCCTGAGGAACTCACGGGAGAACATTCTTGAGCACAGTGGAACCAAAGGTTGCCCTATCCCTAGAAACCCTGTCCACTTTGTAATGAGAGATAAATGTATGCGGTTTAGCCCAAGTAGCAGCTGCACAAATCGTGTCTAATGGTGAGCCAAGGATGTAGACACTGATCTTGTAGAATGTCCTTTAGGTTTGACCGATAAGGTTTGATTAGAAGACTCATAAACGTATATGATACAATCAGTTAGCCATTTGGAAAGAGTTCGTTTAGTAACCGCTACACCTTTCCTGCTGTCAGCAAAAGCTACAAATAGTTGATCAGATTTCCTGTGATCTTTTGTTCTATCCAAATAAAACCTGAGTTGTCTATGGACATCCAATTTGTGCAACATATACTCTAACTTATTAGTGTGATTTTTGAAAAAGGTGGGTAATTCAATGGACTGATTAATGTTATTGGTAGAGCAAACTTTGGGGAGAAAGGATGGATTAGTGCGAAGAGATACTCTGTCAGAGTGGAAAATCAAATAAGGGTGTTTAATAGAAAGAGCCTGAAGCTCAGACACTCACCTAGCGGATGTAATGGCTACCAAGAATAGAGTCTTCCACGATAAAAACTTCAATGGGCAAACTGAGGCTGGCTCAACAACATCAATTTAGAAAGTAAGAGGTTCAGATTCCAAGGTGATGTAGGAGTTCTAACTGGTGGTCTAATATGAAAGGATCCTTTTAAAAAGCCTTACAAAGTCTGTGAGCCATAACAGGCGCACATTCTTCCACATGAAAGTTGGAAATGGCAGCCAATTGCACTCTTAAAGTGGCAGGAGAAGCTCCTTCATGGAACAATTCTGTCAAAACTCAAGATCTTGTTTAACGGAGCTATAACAGGGTCCAAATGATGTGAATTCGCCCAGAAGCCATTTGCTGGTGTAGGTCTTTGTAGTGGAAGCTTTATGAGAAGCCACTAATATATTCTGAACTGCCGGTGTAAGAGAGTCAGACCTGGCTAGGCGGAGCAGCCAAGCTGCTAGATGGAGTGATTCGAGAGATGGGTGAGGAACTCGTGAGTCAGTAGATCTGGCTCTGGGTCCAGAATCCAAGGTCCTGTTGCAATAGAAAGGGGAACCAAATTTGACGAGGCCAGAATGGGGCAATGAGGATTATCGTCCTCTGAAGGTTGTTGGCTTTCTGCAGAAACTTTGCAATCAGGGAAAGGAGGAAATAATAGGGCAAAGTAGCTCCTGCATTTGGCGTTCATTGAAATATCATCTTAATTGACTGTTTGAGGGACCACCGTGAGGCAACAGGATTGCTCTGCTCAGCCTGTCGGCTATGACGTTGGATGACCCGGGATGTATCAGAAAGCGACCCGTGGACTCATTGCCAAATTCTCATGGCCTCTCTGTATAGTTGATAAGACCTGGTTCCCCCTTGTTTGTTTATGTACCAGACTACAGACATGTTGTCTGTCTGAACTGCAATAGTCCCTAAAGGAAGAAGGGGAGCAAAGTGTTGCAACGCTAAAAACACTGCCCTCAACTCCAGAACATTGATGTGCAGATTGTACTCCAAATTGGTCCATTCGCCTTGGACTGTCTGTCCCTGAAAGATGCCCCCCCACCCTATCAGGCCGTGGTTAGCATGGGTAGCACAAATGGTCTTCCGCTGGAAAGGTTGCAAGTCTGAAGCCACCAGGTTAGGTGTGATTTGCATGTGTTTGTAATCAGAATTTCGTGTGTCAGAGGTAGCTGTTGGAACGACCATTGTGCAAACAGTAGCCATTGCAGAACTCTCATGTGCAGTCTTCCGAATGGCAGCGCAATGAGAGAAGCTGCCATGAGACCCAAGACCTTCAGAACCAGCTTTGCTGGGGATTTTGGACGACAGAAGGAGAGAAATGTGGCTTTGAAGTGAGACTATCCTTTCTGGAGGGAGCCTTAGAATTAAATGATATCTAATTCTCCTATGAATAAGATATGCTGTGATGGCTGTAGTAAAGATTTTACGGAAATTCGAGGTGAACACAAAGTTGTAGAGTGTAATCCCTGGCCTGTATCAGTTGGGTGGTGGCAGAAAGGAGCCAGTATGCATTTGGTGAAAACCCTGGGGGCTGAGGTCAGACCAACTGATAATGACTGGCTCCCAGCCAGAATGATCCCTGGACGCCCTGGCCATTTTGATGTGGTAGTATGCGTCCTTCAGATCTATTGAGCACATCCAGTCGCCCTTCTGTAAGAATGGAAGGATCGATTGAAGCGTGACCATTCGAACTTTTCTTTCTTGACAAAGGTGTTGAGGTTGCTTAGGTCCAGAATGGCCTCCAGTCCCCTGTCTTCTTTGGAACTAAAAGAACCTTGAGTAAGTTCGAATCCTATTTGGTCCGCTGGGACTGGTTGGATGACTCTTTTTCTAGCAGCTTTGAAATTTCTATAGCTGCTGGGTTACATCTGGGAGTTTTCGGGTGGATAGGAATGGTATTCTGTAACCTCTGGTAACAACGCTTTTAACCAGTTGTCTGTAGTAATGTTTTGCCAGGCCTGAGGGTATAAAGAGCAGGACAGTCGGGCCTCCTCTCAGGAGTGCTGGAAAGGTTTTCCAGGGGTATCCCTGTCACCTTGTCTGCCGCCAGGGCGTCTTCCACCTCTGCCCTCCTCTGCCTCTAGAGGGGCATCACCCTGTGTGCCTGGGAAAGATCCTTGGGGTTAAACCACATTTTCCAAGGGGTGGAAAACGGACTCCGACAGCAGACAGAGTCTTTCCCTCCTGTTCACGGGTCTCCTTTACTTTGGGGCCAAAGAGAGTGGCACCATCAAATGGGTAGTAAAGGAAGACTTGAAGGCTTCCGAATGAACATAAGCGCATCCAGGATTGCCTGCAAAGAGCAATCGCTGAAGCTGCATGATATCAGCCTCATGGATGAGTTAACAATGGATGTATTGAGATGTGCTGTAACTTTCTCTGAGACTATCTCCCAGCTCTTTGATTAGATCCAAAATGGGTCAAATAGTTCAGGATCTGTCCATAGTCCTGGAATCTTTGTTAGGCGGATGGACAGATGAGAACTCCTTTGTGAGGTAAGCCTTGTCTTGGGGTGCAGTGATGTACTTATTAGGCTTCCTAGGGACTGGTTCCACCATTAACTCATCGACCCAGGAGGAGGAGAATGCCTTCAGCAAGACTGACTCATCCTCAGAAGGGGAAGGGACTGCCAATCACCTCTGTTTTAGGATCTCCAAGATGTCAGCAAAGAGACATCTTCTGAAGGTGACTTTGGGGACCCTTCTGACTCATCCAAGTCAGTATCGGATGTCAAAGATTCTTGTGGAGAATCTAAGTGTCTCCTCTTACACAATCTTTTCCTAGGGACTTCACATCCAAAGAAGCCTCTTGGATGTGGCTGATTCTACTGATGTGGTTGTGACAACACCTTCCTCAAACAGGCACCTCCACAATCAGTAGATCAACCTCTTCCAGCTCCAAAGACTGGACAGGTCTCGGAGGAGGAAGGGATGGAGATAATGGAAGGCCTTCAAGTTTCGACACCAATTGGGTGGAAACCGAGATAAGTTTGATGCTCCAATAATTTCGGTCCACATCGATGTCGGAGAAGGGCTTGAAACTGACAACAGTTGAACACAGTCTGTGGAACCGGTGATCTAACTTTAGCTGAAGAGCTCGGAGCCGATGACTTGGGATCGCCCGAGGACTTGGATGCCTGGTCAGAAGCATCCAGGGAAGGTTTAACAAACCTCTATCCATTAGTTTCACTGAAAGAATGACAAATAGAGCAGTCCTCTGCAGGTGAGGAACTATGATTGTCAGTTACTGACATTTTCAGACATGTCACTATAAAAGGTGAAAAGTCAAATCCAGTAAAATTGTCAAATCCAGTAATGTTAGTCAATCCGTTGTCCAATCCAAAAGGGTGGTAGGCGAGAACTCTAAATAAGTTTTAACAAGAAGTTTCCCCTACCACACACACAAAAAATCACTAAATAACTTTATATGATAAAAGTACCAAGAAAAACACAAGAAAAAAATCTTAATCTTTAGGTGCTCACCCAGTGACCCGAGCGGCTGCAGCGGCAAACTAGATCTGAGGTAAAGGCAGAGGGGATTGTGGGTATTAGGTGATCTCGAGCTCGGCCGAAGATTGAACACTCTCACATCAAAGGTTACTTAAATTAAAAGTTATGTACTCACCATAACTAATCATCTGTGTTGTCCATTTTCATTCATCCTCAACACATGGGTTTTGATCTGATCTTTGGATTCAAGTCTGGTGCACACTCCAGACTTCGGATCCAATTCTCGAGCTCCTCCCTTTACCCATAATGACTTAGTCGAGCCCCATTACCTCAGATCAAGTTTGTTGCCTTTAGGCCCCTATAGCTAGACAGAGACAAGAATAGCTGACAGAAAAAGAAGAGATCAAACCCAGAACTGTAAGTTCCAAATCATAGTCCAACAGGTTTCTCCAGAAGGTGGAAGGGATGGGTGGGAGGGAGGTTGAGGAAGAATGAAAACAGACAACATGAATGCTTATTTATGGTGAGTACATAGCTTTTAAATCTGATGTTGTCCTTTTCATTCTTCAACTCAAGGGACAAAGTCCCCAGCTACTTTAATCTCGAGTGGCCCTCAAGGAAGGATATTCCAGAGTACCACTGAACCAAAGGCTGTTTCTAGATATAATATCCAATTTGTAATGAGTAACAAAGGTATGAGCACTGGACCATGTGGCTGCTGCACAAATATCAGTAGATGTTCTTGACCAAAAAGCAGATCTGGTTGAATGAGTCTTGTAGTGGTTTTGGTAGGGGAATGCCTTGTTGAGAATAGATCCAAGAAATACAATCAGTAATCCATTTGGCTAAAATGACTTTAGAAACTGGGAAAAACAGTCTTTTTGGTGAAAAGGAAACAAATAGTTTATTTATTTATTATTTTTTAACCAGGGAAAGTCCGACTTGGAACAAAGCCAATTTTCAGCAGAGGCCCAGGGAGAAAGGCTCCAGATGCATGTCTTTGTAATCATAATAGTTGATCTGATTTTCTGATTTGTTTTGTCCTGTGAAGATAAAAGTGTAACTGTCTGTGTACATCAAGGAGGTGAAGCATGTACTCTCCTTTTTTCGAAAAAGTTGGAAAGAAGGCTGGTAAATGAAAGGATTGACTAATGTTATTTTCACAGACTGCTTTAGGTAAGAAGGAAGGGTTTGTTTGTAAGGTAACCCTATCTTTATGGAAAATAATGTAAGGGATCTTTGAAGAAAGAGCCTGGAGTTCAGTTATCTTTGCAGAAGTAATGACTACTAAGAAAAAATTTTCCCAAGAAAGGAATTTCAGATCGGTTTTAGCTGATGGTTCAAAAGATTTCTGAGTTAGACATTGAAGCACAATGGTAAGATGCCAGAGAGGTGAAGGATCCTCTATTGGTGGTCTGAGAAGAAAAATGTCTTTTAGAAATAGAAAGTTCACCCCAGGGATCACTCCAGTGGCTCTACTTGATAGAGGCACTGGGAACTAACGATGGGTGCCACAATACCAGGGCACTTCTATGGGCTAGGCTTGTAAAGGCCCCAGGGCCATTAGCCTACTACACACCTATGAACCTACAATTTGTAACAGGCCAAAGAATAATCTCGATTTCCTGTGTGAAAATTAGAGACAGCTGCTAATCATAGCTTAATGATAGAAAAATTAGCTTCCTCTTTAAAAAAAAAATTGTCAAAAATTCAAGTACTGCAGATAGTGGAGCAGAGAAAGTATCAAGCTCATTTTTTCAAGACCCAAAAGGAAAATCTTTTCCACTTGCTCTTCTTTACAGTAGAGTATTTTTGCAAACAAGGGAAGAAAGACTGGGCTGTCTTAACCATTACTGGAAGTGGAGAAACCATGCGGTTAGTTTGAGGGCCTGAATATTGGGATGTTTGACTCCTGACAGGTGTGAGAAGAGATCCGGAGATGGCTCCGTATCCATGGAGGATAATGAAGATGAGACCACAGAAAGAGGAACCATACCTGTTAAGACCAGAAGTGGTCAATGAGGATGACTAATCTCTTCAGCCAGCTTGCTTTCTGTAGAAATTTGGGAATCTAAGAGTGGGATAAGAATAAAGAAGATCAGAGGGCCACACGTGAACTAGAGCATCTCTCAGTGACTCTCCCTTAAACGGGATAAGAGAAAAGTACTTGCACTTTTGTGGGGGGACAAAAACAGGTCACAGCAAAGTTGGCGCCAATCCTTTCCTCCACAGCATGACTGACAGACCACTTGTGAGGCATCAGGACAGATCTGCTTAATTTGTCTGCTAACATGTTGGCTTTCCTTGGTATGTGCATTGCAACTAGAAAGCAATCTGAGGAGACTGCCCATTCCCACACTCTCATAGCCTCTCTGCAAAGGGGATAAGATAGAGTTCCTCCTTGTTTGCTGATGTACCACACCACAGACATGTTATTGGTCTGAATCGCATTAGTCCCTACAGAAAGAGCATCTTGCAAAGGCTGCAATACTAGTAGGACTGCTCTCATCTCTAGTACACTGATATGTAGATTAGTCTCTTGAGGGGACCACACGTCTTGGACCGTCCTTCCCAGGAAATGCCCCCCCCCCCCCAGTTGGGAGGTGTCCGTCGTCACTGTGGCTGTTGGGGGAGGTAGAATAAAAGGTCGTCCTAGATGAATGTTGTCTGACTGGACCCACCAGCTGATGTGACATTTGCAAACAGGAGTAAGTTTGATTGCAAAGGATAGGGGTTGTTGAAGAACAGACAACTGAAAAGCTAGAGTCCATTAAAGGACACACAAAGAATTGTGCTAATGGAAGTAACACAATGACTGCTGCCATGGATCCTAGTGCTTGAAGAACTGATCTGGCTGGAGGAGATGGATGGGATATAAGCAGACTGACCCAATTCCTGAGGGCGGATATATGATGAAGTAGTAGTGATAGTATCTGTGTTGCTGTATCCAGATGTGTACCAATGAACTCCAGGCTCTGTACTGGTGTCCAGTTTGATTTGGAATAATGTATTGTTATCTCCAGTAATCGACAAATTTAGACCAAATAGTCCCTGGACTGTTGGAGAAGATGTTTGGAGGGGGTGGTAAGGAGCCAGTCAACCAGATATGGAAACAATGGGAATCCTCTGCATCTCAGATGAGCAGCCACCACTGCCATGTATTTGGTAAATATCCTGTGGGCTGTGGAGAGTCCCAAGGGCAGGGCTCTGAACTAGTAATGACTGGCTCCCAGATGAAAGCGTAAATGTCTTCCGGATCGCCTGTCTATTTTGATGTGATAGTACGTATCCTGAAGATGTATGAAACACATCCAATCATCCTTGCAAATAAATGTCAGAATGAACTGAACTGTGACCATTTCTAGCTTGAACTTCTTTACTTATTGGTTTAAAAAGTTGAGATTCAAAATTGGTCTGAGGTCCCCCATCTTTTTGGGCAATAAAAAGAAGTGGGAATAATTTCTGAATCCCATTTGGTCTGGTGGGACCTCTTGGATGACTCTTGTCTAGCAGGTTTTGAATTTCTTGTGCTGCCTCTTTCCTCTGACTGGGTGGAATGCCAGAAGTTTCTTCCCTGTGTGAAAAGAAAGTTGGAAAAATGTAATGGAATAACCTCTGGATACGATTAGCACCCAGGAATCTTCTATTATGTTTGCCCAGTCATCTGGGTGTAGGGATAATCCTCTCCCAATGCCTCCAGAGTTGGACAGTTAAGCAGGAGCGCTGGAAGGGTCTATCCTGAAAACAATCCCAGAAACCCTTGTTCTGCAGGTCCCCTCTGTCTCTAGGGCAACAGTTCTCATTGGAACTTCCTCCTCTGCCTCCAGGGAGTTGTCCCTGTAAGGATCTTGGAAAGGACCCTGAGACTTATGCTACCATATCTTCTTACCACCTCTGTGATCCCTGGAGAAGATTCGTTGAGGGGTAGAAAACTTGATCCCCATACCAGACAGAGCCTTTCCTTCTTGTTCGCTGTGGGTTAGTGTCCGTTTTCCTGATGGCTTAAATATGGATATGCCACCGAAGGGGGCACTGATGGAGGACATCTTAAAGGGCTCCACAAAGTTGCACAGCCATATCCAGGCATGTCTTCTTATGGCAATGCCTAAACCAGTCACTCATGAGGTGTCTTCAGCTGTGCAAGGAATTAACCTCATTGAAGCATTCAAGAGAGACAACAGAGTGGCCAATTGGGAAGTCATTCTTTTGAAATCCTCTGCTGACATGTATTCCGAAAGAGTACTTGAAAACTCTTTGTTCAATTCTTTCTGAAGCCTCTTGAACTGTACTAGGTAATTAAGAGACTTCAGAGAAAGGTCACTCAGGCAAAGACTTACTTTCTAAATCTGTCCAGCACCCCAGCTTCCCTGTTTGGCGGATGGACAGAAGTGCTCTGTTCTGCTAGCTCTTTCTTAGTGGCTGCTGCCACCACCATACCATCTACCAGGACTCCTTTGCTCCCGTGGAGTCTGGCTTGGGGAGGGGCTAGAAATGTATCAGGTCTCTTTGGGATAGATTCAATAGTATCCAGCTCTTTCCAAGCCCAGTGGGAAATTAAATCAATGAGTTCATCCGTTGGGGGGGGGGGGGGTAACCCAAGATGTAGATGGGCCAAAACCAAAAGCTTCCAAAAATACAGATTCTTCTGGAGAGGAGTTTTTGGAAGACAACTACATTTTTGTCTCAGAATCTCTAATATGTCTCCAAAGGAGATATAAAGTGGTGATCTGGAGGACCCTTCTCCTCCATCAAAATTGGTATCCTCTGTGAAAGACTCTAGCGGGGAGTCTATGTGCCTCCTCTTGCACATTCTCTTCCAATGGATCTTCTCTGTGGGATGTTCAGGGGTGGCATCGGAACAGAGGGGAAGTTCCACTACAGGAGCTGCTTGTAAACTTGTTGGAACTGGTTGTCTCTGTGGAGCAAGTCTGATCGACTCAGAGCTCAGAGTTGATGAAGGAATGGGGGCTGGATCCAAAGAATGAGAAAGCAGTTTTCTAGAGAGAGAAAAAGTCCTTTCCACAATCTTGAAGGCAGAAGGACCCGGAGAAGCAGTGACCATCTGAAATGGAGCCAAATCTCCCAGCACAGGTAGATCACAACTGCTCTCGGATCTGTACCTTGAGGATGGAACCAGACCAAAACTGTCCAGGGCTGTGGCTAAAAAAGGGGCAGGGATGCATCTGACATCATCGGAGTCAATCCCAGCCCCACAGATCTGTTGCCAACACTTTGGCTCTGGAACCAGTTCCAATCAGAGGGTATCGGACAGGAACCAGTCAGGGATACCGTCAGAGTCGAAGAAGAGATCTTCTTCTGATCAAACTCCAGACCACTCAGGGATTTCAAATCTTAAGACTCCAAAACAGCTGGACAGATCGGAGAAGGAGAGGGAACAGTGTGAGATGTAGCAGGAAGGCTCACAGATCCAACAGGGGATGGAACCAGTATGACACCCCCCCCCCGGTGGATCTGAGCTCTGAGAAATTTTTGCATCATCCTACCCACATCCACTTCTGATAAACTTCTAGAGAAACTGGAGGATCTAGTGGACTGTGGCCTTGAGTGTTTTTTAGGGGTTTGTAATAATGGAGAATGCAGAGCAGGAGAAATTGGTTTAATCATATACTCTGGTATATGGCTTCTTTGAGAGGTGTTAGGCTTTGGATCCCAGGAAGGCACCGCTGTACTGACCAAAATGATCACCAAATCCAAAGATGTCAAATCAGATAATTTCGGATCTGAAGATCAGTTATTTGGATCCGTTTTGATTAGTGGCTCCAAAGAAGTCCTAGGAGACTTTGGCAGGGAGCGTTTTCTGTGCTCAGATGGAGCAGACTTGGTAACTTTGATGGGGGTTTGAACCCCAGAAGATGGAGTTGAAGTAGCAGGAAGAAGTTCTTTTAATACCAACTTGTTGCATTTGTCAGCCAGAGCCCTTGAATTAAAGGTTGAACAGATAGTGTAATTAGTATCCAAGTGATCAGCTCAGAGGCAATAGACGCACTCCTTTTTGGCATCCGAATTTGGAATTTTATGGTCAGAAAAAGTGCATTTCTTGAAACCTGTCAGTTTAATTGACGTGGTAGTTAGTACCAGGCAGTACAATAACAAAAAAACAATACAGTATATGCACAGCCTATAAAAATGTCTGCCATTTAACATATAAATGATACTTGTGCAGTAAGTTTTTATCTATAAATAACCAAACACATCAGTGCACAAACATACCATCCACAAGGAAGAAACCCCAAGTGCAACCACACAGAGCACTTCATTAGAACTGCAGGAAAAAAAAATCCTGACCGCCAATCATAACTTTATGATAAGGAGCAAACCATTTACACAACTAAATTCTCCCACAGAGAATGAAAAAGGAAAGTACAGTTGTGTCACACTTACCGTAATTTTAGATGTTCAAGTAGATCAATGTTGCAGGCTTGCGACCAACCCGATTTCCAGAATCTTTACATCATCCCTAGCAGAAGGATGTCAGAAGACTGATGTCTGGACATCAGAGTATAAGAAGGGTGCCCAATGGAATCATCTTCAAGTCTTTCTTAGCAGTGAAAGAGCAGTCTGATGACAGAGGGACAGCACAACCTCCTCAGTTGTCTGAATTTAAGACATAGGGAGGAAAAGGTAGGAGGCAGGGAGGGGATGATAGAGATGATTTTTTTTCTACAGATAGTCCAATTATTTATCCCTTGAACACAACAGGGGGGAGACAAGTGTTCAGCAGATAGAGGGATTGGAGGGAGGGAGCATGCACTGCAATACTGATCTACTCGAACATCTACAATTACAGTAAGTGGGACACAACTGTGCTCTGTTCTTTGTACTCAGCGTTGCAGTGCTGATTCCTGGGAGGACTACCAAAGCTAAAGGTTGGGTGACGGGTCATCTGGATGACCTTAGGAAATAATATTTTGCCAGATGGCAGTAGTAAAACCTGCTCTAGCCCTGCCTAGGTTATAGTGTTTTGCAAAGGTGTGCACAGAGTTTCATGTGGTTGTCTCTGGGGTGACCCAAGTAGGAGACTCATTTGAGGAAAGCAATGGTAGTTGCCCCATGTCTGGTAGAGTGGGCTTTAATCTGTCCTGATAAATCATTTCCATGGGGTAAGCAATAGAACTTAATGCAGTTAGCTATCCATTTTGAAATAAATTTGTTTTGGCACAGGCTTGCCCCCCCCCAGAAAAAAATCCACCAGCAATTGATCTGTTCTACTAGGGTTATTTTGTTCTGTTTAGATAGTATCTGATATGCCTGTGCACATCCAGGGAGTGGAGGACTTGTTCTGTGGGTTTGGGTAGAAGACCAACAGGTGGACAGCTTGGTCTAAAGTAAGTTCTGATACCACCTTAGGCATAAAGGATGGGTTTGTTTTGAGTATGACTACGCATAAAGGATGGGCTTGTTTTGAGGGTGACTCTATCCCTGTGGAAGACAGGAAAGGTTCTTTTCACATAAGGGTTTGTAGCTCAGAAACTCTCCTAGGTGATATAACAGCTGTAAGGAAGGTAGTCTTTCAAGTTAACATATTTAGAGCGGTAGTGGGAACAGGTTCAAAGGGTGGCAAGGTTAGTTTTTCTAACACACAAGTTAGATCCCATGCAGGAACTGGGTTCTTTATGGGTGGTCTCAAGTGAATCACCCCTTTTAGAAAGTTTCATGTGGGCATGTGAGAAGATAGATGGAGCACTGTGCAAACAAACTGATATAGCAGATGCATGTACCTAAATGCTGAAATAGAAAAGTCCTTGTCTAAAGATGCCTTACAGGTACTGCAAGACTGAGCTGATGTCTGCCTGAGATGGGTTAGTTGCTACAGTGACAGCAAGTGGAAAATCTTTTCCATTTTGCCATGTATGATTTCCTGGTACTGGGCTTCCTTTCTTCCCTTAGAATGGAAAGTACGTCCTTGGGATAGAATGCAGTCCTTGGTGTCAAAATCCAATCAGCCAGGCAATTAACCTGAGGGTGGCTAGTTGGAGGTGGAAGACAGACCCCTTGACTTGGCTGATGCGATCTACTTCATGTGATATGGTGCAGAATCTCTCCCCGCTGAGTGTCAGGGGGAGGATGAAGAAAGTACAGTTGTGTGCCCTTACCATAAATGTAGATGTTCAAGTGTATTCACTGTTGCAGTCATTACATTTGGGTAATCTGCTGGCAGGTTGCCCTCAGTCGGCCTGATTAACAAAGTCTTGGGTCCTGCGTCGGTTGCTGTCCCTTCTTCCATGACGTCAGGTTGTCAGGGGTATAAAATATGCAGACAAAGCCATTACATCAGTTTTTCTTGCCCCAGATGTCAGGTGCCCCCCAAATAGGAAGCAAAATATATATATATATAAATAATTTTAAACACAAAAATATATACCTCCAAACAAAAGCAAATACACCAAAAAGGCTTTTAAGTGTAGAAAAATAAAGGGGAGGCATAGTAAAAGAAAAAAAAGGGGCTGGAGGGAGGGTAACCAGGACTGCAGCAGTGAATACACTCGAACATCTACATTTATGGTAAGTGTACACAACTGTATTATGTTGTTCGTGTTTCACTCTTGCAGTCATTACATTTGGGTAGATTCCCAAAGCTAAGGTTGGAAGGATGGATTTATACAGAATTAGGACCAGCTACAAGGCCCTGCAAAACAGCAGTGGCAAAGCCAGCTCTGGATTTAGAGAAAATTGGTAAGTGATACTGCTTGATGAAAGTATGAACTGAACTCCAGGTAGCAGCTTCTAGAATATCCCTGGTATGAACACCTCTGAGAAAGGCTGTAGAAGTAGATGCAGCCCTGGTGGAATGGGATCTGATCCCCTGGGGGATAGGTTTTCCATGGTGCTTATAGCAAAAATGAATGCAATGGCTTATCTATTTGGAAATGGTTTGCTTTGAAATAGCCCTTCCATATGCCCCTGCAGCAAATGCTACCAGCAGTTGTTCAGATTTTCTTCGAGATTTAGTCCTGTCCAAGTAAAATCTATGTTGTCTGTGTACATTCAATGAATGCAGAATCCGCTCCCCTTTGTTCTGTGGATTGGGAAAGAAAGTTGGCAAATGAATGGACTGATTAAGAGCCACACTGGATACCACCTTGGGCATGAAGGATGGGTTGGTCCTGAGTGACACCCTGTCCGCATGAAAGATGATGAAAGGCTCTACTGCCATAAGGGCCTGTAATTCAGAAATCCTTCTAGCCAAAGTGATTGCTAAAAAGAAGGCTGTTTTCCAGGAAAGGAATTTTAAGTCTGCAGTAGCACCTGTCTCGAAAGGAGTTGAGTGAGTTTTTCCAATACAACGTTAAGGTCCCAGGCAGGGGTTGGAGCTCTCCTGGGTGGCCTTAAGCTTTTGGCCCCTCTGAGATACTGCTTTAACAGAGGATGAGAGAAGAGGGGGGGGGGGTTCTGTGTTGTAATGAGCTGAAATGGCTGAGGCACGGATTTTTATGGAAGAAAAAGATAGGCCCTTGTGAAGCATCTCAGTTAACTATTGCAAAATCTGCTGTGGTCATCCCTTGAGACTGATTCCAGGCACAGAATCTTTTCCATTTGTCAGCATAAGATTTTCTGGTACTAGGTCTTCTCGCCTCCAAAATGACATCCATCACAGGTTTGCTGAGGGATGCTAAGGGAGAATTTAAGTGATTAGCCAAGCTGCGAGATTCAATGTTTGGAGCTGAGGGTGAAGAATTTGGTTGTTCTGCTGAGACATTAAGGAAGGTGTCTGAGGCAGATGCCATGGAGAAAGTTGTGACAGACTGCATAGGAGTGGGTGCCAGTGTTGGCGAGGCCAATCTGGAGCAAGCAAAATCATCTTTGGTTTGTCCTGTTTGACTTTTAGCAGAACTTTGGAGAGCAAAGGCAGAGGGGGAAAAGCATAGACTGATAGGTTTTCCCAGCTGAAGGACAGAGCATCCACTTTCCAGGCTTTTTTGTGAGGAGTTCTTGGGCAAAATTTGTCCAACTGGTAGTTCTGGGATGAGGTAATGAGATCTATGTCTGGGCTCCCCCATTTTCGTGTCAACATGTTGAAAATCCGTGGTTCCAGTTTCCATTCGTATGGGTCCATGAGATTTCTGCTTAGATCGTCTGCCAAAATATTCAGCTTTCCTGGCAGGAATTGGGCTTGTAGTTGCACTTGATAGCTCAAGGCCGTGTTCCACAATGCCATGGCTTGTCGGAAGAGGGGGTAGGAATGTGTACCCCCCTGCTAGTTTATGTACCACATAACTGTGGTGTTGTCCATCTTTACCATTAGTTGCCCTGGATGAAGGTAGTCCTTGAAGGCTGTCAGTGCTTTCTGTACAGCTAGGATTTCTTTGCGATTGATATGAAGGTGCATTTGATTCGAGCTCCATTTGTCCTGAATGCACTTCCCTGCCAGATGAGCCCCCCCATGCATAGTCTGATGCATCTGTAGTTAGGGTTTGGGCGGCAGGGGGTGGTGTGAATGGAAGTCCCTTGTTTTGGTGGCAGGCCTCTGCCCACCAAAGGAACTCTAGTTGCAGGCAAGGTATGACAGGAATTATTGTTTCCAGGCTATGAAAATGTTGATTCCATAAACTTGTTAAGTACCACTAAAGTTTCCTCATAAGCAGTCTTGCATATGGAATTAGAAGAATGCAGGAGGCCATGATCCCCAAGACTTGCAGTATCTGTCTTGCTGATAGCAGGGTTTTTGTGGCCACCTGTTTGAAGTAAGTCACCAACTGAATTTGCTTTTCTGGCATAAGGTAAGCAATCTGGGCAGTTGTATTCAAGCTTGCACCTAGGAATGTTATTTTTTGAGAGGGTACTAGTTGTGATTTCTTTTTGTTTATGGTGTACCCTAGACAAGTTAGAACCCTTTTTACAAACGCCAGATGTTTTAGAAGAATGGCCTTGTTTTCTACCTGAATTAGACAATTGTCCAGGTATGGATATATTTGAATATTTCTTTGCCTGCAAAATGCAATTACTGAAGCCAGGCACTTTGTAAAGACCCTGGGCGCAGTAGACAAGCCAAAGGACAGTGCAGAGAACTGATAATGCAATAAGCCTTCTTTGAAGCGGAGGTATCTTCTGCAAGATTCCCTGATTGGGATATGCAGGTATGCCACTTTTAGATCTAGAGTTGCCAACCAGGCATCTTTGCCTAGCACAGTAAGTAACTGGTGAAGAGTCAGCATCTTGAATTTTTAGAGTAGACAAGTCCAGAATTGGACGCCATGATTTGTCTTTTCTGGGTACCAGGAAAAGTCTGGAATAGAAACCTTGTCCCTTTTCCCCTTCTGGTACTAGTTGAATAGCCCCCATGTTTAAGAGGGAAAGTACTTGTTTCTGAGCCTCTGCCCACTGATTTGGGGGCAGGTCTGGCTATCAGCTTGGAGTTGGCAATGTGTGGAAATGAAATCTGTATCCCTGGGACACTATATTTAAAACTCATTTGTCCTGGGTTATAAGTTGCCAGTTTTTTGCATGAAGTGCCAGTTTTCCCCCCAAAGGGGCGGCTAAAAGGTAAGTGCTTGGTAATTGTAAAGGGAAGTCAATGAGACTGTTTACCATAGGGTGGTGTCTTGTTGCTTCCTGATTTGGAAGAGGAGGCACCCCACTGCTTAGTTCTGAAAGTCCGTTGGGACTGAAACTTGGTGCTTCTGGCATGTTTGGGTCTGGCTTGCGTGGCTCTGGAAGGTACTGGAAAGGACCAGTTCTTAGTAGGCCGGTGCCTACTAAATCTTGGAGGTTGTAAGAAATCTTTCACAGTCTGCATAGATTTAGCCTTATCTTCCATGTTTTTTAGAACTTCTTCAGCCTTATTGCCAAACAGACGGTCCAACTGCAAAGGAGCATCCAACAATTTTGCTTTAACATGATCAGGCAGAGACTGCTCCTTAAGCCAAGCATGCCTTCTAAGCACAGACCCAGTAACAGCAGCTCTGCAAGAGGCCTCCAAAGAATCAAAACCACATCGCAAAGTATGTTTTCCAACTTGTTCAGCCAAATGCAATAAATCCTGTAAATCTTTATTTTCCACACAGTCAGAAATCAACATCATTTTCTGTTTAAGCAGACCCATGATATGCTGCTGATATTTTACCATATGGGATTGACAGTTTAAAGCCCTGATTGCCAAGGTTGCAGAAGTATAAACCTTCTTACCCCATCTATCCAGCGCCCTGGAATCTCTATCAGAAGGGGTAGGATTTTTAGCAGTAGAAGCCTTAATGCCCTTGGGGCCTTGAGAAATGGTTTCAGGATCTGCAACAGGATTTTTGAAAAGGAATTTGTGGGAGTCAGGAACCCTGTAGTATCTGTCTGGCTTACAAGGAGCCAGAGGCAGAGAATCAGGAGCCATACTAGATTCTGAAAACACATTATCAACAATGTCCAGTACAGGAGGTATAGCCAAAGGCCTATGCTGAGGAAGAAGGAGGAAATCCCTAAGCCTCTTTTTGGATTCAGAGAAATCCTGACTTTCCCAGTGGAAATGTTCTCTTAAGGTATGTAAAGTTTACCCAAAAGAAAAATCCTCAGGGGAGAAGCAGAAGGAATGGAATCCTCTGCATCAGAGTCCTCATAAGTAGGTATAGACAAATCCTGTTCATTAGAAGAGGCAGAAGAAATAGAATCCTGTTCAGAATAATCAAAGCCAGGTTCAGCCCTAGGCCTCTATGAAGGTGGGGGTTGGCTACCCCTAATTAGAGTAATTAAATCTTCAGCCATTTTGATCATTTGTTTTTTAGGCATAGGGGCCTGCACATGTGGCCTAGGCATCGGTCTTTTAGCTATAGATCGAGATTTTGGCCTTAATATTGAAGATGGCTTTGGTTTAATATACAAATTTATAGGCCTGAATACACCCTCAGAAGCCGGTGCCTGCACAGCGGGTCCCGACCCATCCAAGGTAGAGACATCTGTGGGTTCCATAACTGAAGCATCTCGCGGCATGCCGGACTCTGAATGGGTCTCAGTAGAGGCCTGCGAATCAGAAGTAGCGGGTATCACGGGCTGCGAAAGCGCCTCACTGAGAACTGGCAACTGGCTTAGGAGAAGCGTTGTCAGCAGTTTTGGACCTTAACAGCCTGTCTCTGTCTTTTTCTTTGCATTCTTTAGGTATTCCGGTAGTCGGATTGCTAACAGACGTCATTTCTGGATAATTAAACCATGATCCAAAATATTTATAAGCAAAACTGTACCGACGACGGATAGTGCATTGATTAAATAAAGCACAAAACCGACAGCAAGGTGGCCTAGGCAAGGAATACAGTACAAGTGAAAATCCTTATGAGGTATTTTCTTCCCACAAGTAATACAATTATTAGCTTTTACTGACATCGGTAAGGAGCAAGAAAAGTTTCTAACGGGTACTTAGCTTTTTAGTTGAAGACTTTGGTTCTGAAACTCGAAAACAAAAATTTCAGGAGTCGACCAACCGGCACTTGCAAACTACTTCTGCTTCGGGCACTGCACGGCAAGAAAGACTGAGGCGTCGGCTGCATGTTTTATACCCCTGACATCATGGAAGAAGGGACAGCAACCGACACAGGACACAAGACTTTGTTAATCAGGCCGACTGAGAGCAACCTGCCAGCAGATTATCCAAATGTAATGACTGCAACAATGAAACACGAAGAAAGTACAGTTTTGTACCTACCATAAATGTAGATGTCCGAACTGGATAGCATCTGCAGTCATAACAAATGGGTTGTCCTCAGTGTTTCTTTCCCCAGATCTCCTGGAAAGCTAAATTTTGGATAATGCCAATGTTTCCAAAATAGTAGAAGGCAAACACAAAAATAAACATGTATGTACATATATACAAACAAATACACCATAAGAGACCCCCAGCTAGCTATTAGGAGGGTAAATACCCTAGGAGTACCACAGAGGTGACTGCAGATGCTATCCAGTTCGGACATCTACATTTATGGTAGGTACAAAACTGTACTATGTCCTTCATGGATGCATCTGCAGTCATTAGCCAAACTACGGGAGGAGGAATAAAATTATGGTGTAGTCAGGATCCCTTGCAGTACAGCAGTGGCAAACCCTGCTCGGGATCTAGAATATAGAGTAAATTATAATGCTTGGCAAATGTATGCACGGAGGTCCAAGTAAATAATGTCCTAAGAAAGCTGTGGTAGTGGCTGTAGCCCTTGTAGAATGAGGTCTTATGTTCTGTGGAACTGGTTTTCCATGGTAGGAGTAACAGAATCTTATGCAATTTCCTATCCATTTGGAGATTGTCTGTTTCTTTTCCTTCCCTTCCTGTTGCATAGGCTACAAAGAGCTGGTCAGTTTTCTGTTACCTTTGGTTCTGTCACCTCTGTTTTGTGGGTTGGGAAGAAGGTAGGTAGGTGGATTGCCTGGTTTAAAGACACTCTGGATACCACCTTAGGCATAAATGTAGGATTAGTTCTCATGGACACCCTATCCTGATGGAAGATTAGGAAGGGTTGCGTAATAGCCAGTAGGAAAGCAGTTTTCCATGACAGGTGTTGTAGATCTGCTGTTGCTGCTTTTCTAGTACAATCTGAGGAACTGCCTGAGTAGAGGATGTGAAAAGACAGGAGGATCAGAGCTGTATTCTGATGAGATAGCTGATGCATGTATCTGGAGGAATAGGACAGGCCTGTATGTAGAAGCTCTGCCATTTTCCATTTTCCTGCATAGTTCCTTCTTGTTGTTCAAGGATAATGTCTTTAATCCTTTGTGAAAGGTCTGGGTTAGTTACTGCTATGTGATGTTCCAGGCAGTCAGTTGCAAGGTTTTTAGGTTTGGATGTATGATGCTGTAGTTGTTCTGAGTTAACATCAGAGGCATTTTCTCCCGAGACATGCTCCTCAGCAATGGGTACCAGTGTTGTCTTTATCAGAATTATCCTTGGATGTTCCTCTTCGATTTTCAGTAGTACCTTGTGCATCAAGGGAAGAGGTGGAAATGCATATGCTGTCAGGCCTTTCCAGCTGAAGGATAGAGAGTCCACCTTCCATGCAAGTGGGTGGAATGTCCTTGGGCTGGTGATTTTGTGCGAATAGATCTATTTGTGGCATTCCCCATTTCTTTATGATGGCCTTGAAGTGAGCATCCGAGGTTGTTCTGCTTAAAATGTCTGCTAGGGTGTTCTCTTTTCGGGTACAAATATTGCCTGTAACTGGATGTTGTAGCTTAGAGCCAGATTCCAAAGGTCCAAAGTCATTCTGCATAGGGGGTATGAATGAGTGCCTCCCTGTTTGTTGATGTACCACATGACTGTGGTGTTGTCTGTCCTTATCATCAAATGGCCTTCTTTGAGGAATGGTCTGAATTTTAGCATTGCCAGTTTTACTGCCAGCATCTCTTTGGTTTATGTGCAGGTGCAGCTGTTCCTGAGTCCACAGTCATTTGTCCAGCATGTGCCCCATCCTAGGATGGTTTGGCTTGTGGAAGGGTAGGCCTGGGTTTGACTGGCATGCCTGAGCCCACCATAGGAACTCCTGTTTTAAGCATGGGATTAGTGGTATTTCTGTTTCTAAGCTGTGCCTGTGTTGAGACCATAAATTCTTTAGGTACCACTGTAACTTTCTCATATGCAGTCTGGCATGTGGGACCAAGATTATGCATGATGCCATGAAGCCCAAGGCCTGCAGAACTTTTCTTGCTGTTAGTTTGCTCTGCTTTGTTAATGCCAACTGCAGTTAGGAATGCCATTTGTTTTACTGTGTCCAATTCAAGAAAGTTCTTGTCTGGGATGGTATCAGCCTTGACTTTTGTAAATTGACTGTGTATCCCAGGGCTTGAAGCAAGTAAATGACCCTTTGTAAATCTGTTGTCAGCTTGCTTTAGGTATGGATAAATTTGGATTCCTTACTGATGCCAGGCATTTTGTGAATACTCTGGCGCAGTAGATAAGCCAAAGGGCAATGCTGAGAATTGATAATGCTCTGATCCTGCAAGAAATTATGCCTCCTTGAGATCTAGAGTTACCAGCCAACACTCCTTGCCCAGCATGTCCTTTGCCCTGTTCTGTTCTTTCCACAGCTCTCATCTTTGTTAATTCCAGCTATTTGCTGCAGGGCTTCTATTCTTTGATTTGGGGCAGGTTTGGCATTCCTCTTTTACTGGTAAAGTGTGGAAGTGGAACCGGTAGCCTTGGTCTATGGTTTGCAAAATCCACTTGTCTTTTGTGATGTAGTGCAATTTTTCGAGAATAAGGCTAACTTTCCACCTACGGTGCTGCTATTTGCTCCCCCTGTAGGCGGAATCAGAACCAAGTCACTGTGATTGTCGTGATCTTGTGGAGTCAGGAAAGGATTTGGCAGCAGGCCAGTTGCTAAACCTTGGGGGGGCTGAACCTGATTTTCATTACCTGCTGGGCAGGTTCCCAAATAGACTGGCCTTATCCATAGGAGCATCCAATAGTTTAGCTACATGATCCGGTAAGACCTGTTCTTTCAACCATGCAATGGTTACTAACCTGTTGAATGTTATTCACCATTTCTAATACATATTTCTTATCTAAAGATTCATCAGAGGACAGCTTTTAATTAACTGATCAAGCATAAACTCTTGGTATTGGATCATGTGAAACTGACAGTTTAAAGCTCTAGCTGAGAGAGTAGCAGAGGTGACTTTTTCCCCCATCTCGAATCAGGTGCAGTGCAGACATCATTTAAATCGTCCACAACACAGGCAGGACAGGAGGTAATAGCTAAGGGCCTATGTTGTGGGTAAGTGCAGAAAGTCCTAAGCCTTTGCAGCTGGAATGGATTCTTCATCGGAGTCTTCATAATTGGAAATCTCTTTTCTTGGGGCTGAGAGGCCCTGTCTGGGTGAGATTGGGATCCAAAGGGATGGTGTCTGATAAGTCACTAGGAACCACAGTGTTGTAGGCAAAATTTGAAGATTGATCAGTTTTCTGGGCCTAAACAAGGCAAACAGTAAGAGTGGAAATCTTTATGAGGTATTTGTTTCCACAAGTTAAACAGTTATTGACTTTTGTAATCTCTGGATCTGACCGACGCACTTTGCGAACAGCTTAAGAAAGACTGAGGAAAATGGCGTCGGCTGATGCCTTTACCCCGAAGACCAGCATATAGATGCCGTGAAGTGCGACATCAATCGAGCCGGACCCATAGCAGATGACGCGCCGGGGTGCAAGTATCAATAGCAAGCCGGACCCAGACTTCTGCCTACGACCAGGACAACCCATTTGTTATGACTGCAGATGCATCCATGAAGGACATCATCTGGTGTTGTTTCAACCAGAAGAGGGCCACTAGGATCATGCTGGATCTGTCTTCCCTGATTTTTGTCTGTACCAGCAGAATCAGAGGTCAGAGCAGAAATGCATACATGAACCAGTAGGTCCATGTGAAGGAGAAGGTGTCTGCTTTCTTCTGGAGTAGAACTTCTGTACTTACTTGTTATGGTGAGAGGCAAGCAGATTTAGTGAGCAGACGCCCCAGCTTCCATTTGTTGGGATCTAGAAGGTCAGTGTTTAGAGAATCTGCCAAGCTACTGATCTGGCCCAGAATATAAGAAGCTACAAGGGTCAGCCCTATTCTTGAGCCAGCATTAATTTTTTTTTGGAAAGGCTGCACAGAGGTAAGACAAAGCTCCACCTTGTTTGTTTATGTACCACATCACTGTGGTGCTGTCTGTCCAGATTTGCAGGGTCTCTGGATTTTAGTTTTGTTGAAAAGCTTTTATGACCAGGTAGACTGCTAGCAACTCCTTTTGATTTGTATGCAAATTCCTCTGCTGTGGGGACTGCACGATATGCCCTTTCAAGGAACTTACTGGTCTCCCCAAATTATGTCTGAACTGTCTGTGGTGATGGTCTTATCTGCTTCAGGCATGGAAGGAGAGGCAGTATGATTTCCAAGGGTTGGGAATGCTGTTCCCAAACATTTTTCAGAAACCACTGGACTTCCTCATGTGTAACTTTGCAAATGGGATCATGACAATGCCATATACCCCAGTATCCTCAGAAATACTCTTGTAGTGACGAGCTGCTTTGCTTTGAAAGCACACCAGTCAGACACAGCCTGTCAAAAAAGCAGTCTTGTCTTGGGGAAGGAAGCTTTCTGTTGAACTGAATTTATGAGGGCTCCCAGAAAGAGGGTCCTTGTTTGAGGAAGAGTTTGGGATTTCTGAAAACGTAAAGTGAGACCTACATTCTCAGAAACATTCTTCGGTGATCTGTAAGGCATGCAGGATCTCTGATGTGGATCTTCCCTGAATGAGACAGTCATCTAAGTAGGGGTAAATATGTACCCTAAGTGTTTTGTAATGTGCTATCAGAGGAGCTAGATATTTTGTGAAAAATCTGGGAGCAGTAAACAACCCAAATGTAAAGCACAGGACTGGACGTGGGGAGCCTGTTGCCACAAATCTTAGGTACATTCTGTGACTGTCTGCAATGGAGACATGAAGATAAAGGTCTTTTAGGTCTCAGGTGACCATAGAAGCATCTTGGAAGATCATGGGCAGTAATTTTTACAATGTAAGCATTTTGAATTTTGGGATGGTAAGGAACATGTTTAGCATTGAGAGGTCCAAGATGGGTCTCCACGTGCCCTCTTTTTCTTGAGTTAGAAATATTCTTGTGTAGAAGATTTCCCCTCTTGTCCTGGAGAGATAGGTGGTAACAGACTTTCTTGCTCTTTTGGCTTTGGAATGCCCATTTCTCTGAAATGAATATAGTGCCACTGGTTTTGGAAGGAAAGTCTTCCTGCCAGAGGCTTGCGGGGTGGGAAATGGGTAAGGGAGGGTGGGGTAGAATATAGTCACATTTGTTCTGTGCTGGGTGAGCTCTTTGGAGCCACCTACTTTGTGCGACTGTTCTAGCAGCCATCTCCTAGACTGTCATAATCTTTTGCAAAGGGGAGGTCTCTCCTTGTCTTGACTAGGTGGAAAAGATCAAGGTTTAGAAGCGCAAGTCCTACTGTACCTTGGTGAAGGAAATGGGCAAAATCATTTCACAGTCTGTTTTCCTTTTTTAGCCAGTTTCTCAAGTTATTCAGCTGGAGTAAAAAAAAAAAAAAGAAAGAAAACCCTTGTCTAGTGGGATACCCAGTAGTATGGCCTTTACCTGCTCTGAGAGGGGCTGCGTCCTGAGCCATGCAAGTCTGCAGATGACAGTACCTGTGTCAGCTGCTCTGCAACAAGTATCTAAGGCATCATAGCCAAATTTTATCGAGTCCCTGGAGATTTGCAAAGCCTCTTTGGCTATGTCCTGGATTTCCTTATATAAGGTTCTAGCCGCAATACAGTCTACCTTAGCTGGCAGTTTGTCTTGAAGAGATCTGGGATAATTTAGCATATGGAATTAAAAATTCAAAGCTCTCACTGCCAGGGTGCCAGAGATATAAACTTTCTTCCCAAATCTGTCTAATAATCTACTTTCCCCTGTTATTGGGTAGGATGTATCTTGTTGGTCCCATAGGTACACCTTTTGTGGATTCAGTGGAGACTACAGAAGGGACAGCTTTCAGACTTCTGTAGAGATGCTCGTGAGATTCAAGCACTCTGTAAAGCCTGTCCAGTTTCCTAGGTTCAGGGGACACAGAATCAGGGTGTAAAGCAATGTCTTCAAAGACATAATAGAATAGAACCAATAGAACCTGGACAGGGGGAATTACCAGTGGTCTGGGTGCATCTTTATGCATGTGAACACTTTTGTGTGTGAACAGAAAAGTGTGTTTTGTAGCATTTAAAAAGTTTTAAACACTGCTTCTGAACATGGAAGACTAAATGCTGTGACATGCTTTTATGGTATTAATAGTCAGGGGAGGACAAGGACCAGTTACGTCAGTCTGGGTTCCATCTCTAATTATGTTAGATTAGCCTAGGGTAAGGAATTGTAAATTAATTATATAATCACCAAACTGTTTAACAGTTTGCCAAAAACCTAATAATTAGTTTTTATATATTTAATATATATATATTAATTTAACAGTTAGGAAATTACATAACTAATCTACAACTACCTACCCTTAGCTAATAAAACAAAATTAGAGCTGCAAACCAGAAAGACAAAGGCACCTCCTGCCCTTCCATGAATATTTATGCCGTAAACATGACTGACTGCATTTAACCTTTTACCTTTGGAAGCAATTTTTAAAAACAGTTTATTTATAAATAGGTGTGAATGACCTTTTATTTTCATATAAAAAGGAGGCTTGCATGCATCTCGCATCTTTAAACATGATCTTTTAACTAGGTATTTGTATGTGTATATCAGTCACAGATAACTAACTTCACAATTCAGCTACAAATTGTGACTTGGCTTTGGAGCTGTGATTCAGAGTCTGAATAAAACCAGTATATAAGCTTTCAGAGCTAATATTCAAAGGTATCTTAAAATGCTAACAGACAGGTTTTAACAAACACCAAAGGATGCTACTGCAAGACACAGACTGATACTCCCATCAAGTGCACTAAAAAGAAAGTAATCACACCACTCTCAATGCAAGTCAGTGAAGAGTTATAATCATTCTAAAACATTCTCACAACAGTGCACTCTGAGTCCTTGGACAATTACCCCATGGAGGCAATGCAAGACAGCATGGCATGGCAATTCAGACTAGGCTGAGATATCCATCCATCCACAACCTCTTTTTCCCCATTTTTGCACATGGGGTCAGGTGTCACTTCAACAGTGACAATCACCTAGATTTACACAGTCGGGTGCATAGCCCTGCTGTGGTGGTTCTTCCACACCAAACTCATACCTATGGCCAGTTTAGAGTGTCCGATCTACCTCCTACATGTCTTTGGAATGTGGGAGGAAACCTACACAAGCACAGGGTGGGCATGCAGACGCCACACAGAAGGCACCCCAGCTGAGAATCAAACCGGGGGACCTCTTGCTGTGAGCTGACAATGGTATCCGCTGAGCCACTAGAAAAAAATAACCACTTACAGTGATGCAGCAGCATTAGTACTGTAGAAAAAAGTTAACATACAATGAAAACTTTTTTTTCTGCATGGAGCAAAAAGTACAGTTTGTACCTACCATAAATGTAGATGTTCGAGTGTATACATTGCTGCAGTCATTACACTTGGGTTATCCTGCCGTAAGGCGGTTCCCCAGTCAGCCCGAGTTCCAAAGTCTTGATCCGGCGTCGGTTGCTGTCGCCTCCTCCCTGACATCAGTGCGACAGGGGTATACAAGATACAGCAGACACAATTTTCTTCAGTTTTTCTTGCCCCAGATGTCAGGTGCCCCCAAATGGATAGGCAATTCAAATACTCCCCATAGGTAGTAAAGGTTAGAAGATATAGGTACGTACCAGCAAGTAAGAGGGGAAGGAGGGAAGGTAACCTGGACTGCAACAGTGTATACACTCGAACATCTACATTTATGGTAAGTACAAAACTGTACTATGTTCATCGTGTTACACTGCAGCAGTCATTACACTTGGGTAGAATCCCAAAGCTGAAGCAGGGTGGCTGGTTCTATAAGACATTAGGTGTGGCTATAAGGCCCTGCAGCACAGCAGTGGCAAAACCAGCTCTGGATTTAGAGTATATAGGCAGATGGTAATGCTTGGTGAAGGTATGCACAGAAATCCATGTTGCTGCTTCCAAATTGTCCTTGGTAGGCACTCCTCTGAGGTAGGCAGTTGAAGTGGCTGTTGCCCTGGTGGAGTGAGATCTAATGCTGCTAGGTATAGGTTTCCCATGGTGTGTGTAGCAGAAATGTATGCAATGTCCTATCCATTTTGAAATAGTCTGTTTTGAAATGGCTTTTCCCTGTGCTCCTACAGCATATGCTACCAGTAATTGCTCAGATTTTCTGAAATGAGAAGTTATGTACCTACCATAACGTTCCATGTTAGTTGTCTTCTCTCGCCTTCTTTCTTGCTTGACTCGGCACTTTGCTAAGCTCGAGAGTCACTTTTACCAGCTTGAGGCAGCCCCATATCCCATGATGCAAGGTGTTAAGTACCCAGATCTTGTTTGGTACCTATAGGCAATAACACCTAGCACAAAAAAAAAAACTTCCCAGAAGGAAAGAAGGCAGAAAGCTTAAAGGATGGGCTATAAGGTAGACCAGAACTATCTGGTCTTAAGAAGCATTCTTCCATATAGGGAGAAAAAGGTCTGTCCAGGCCAGGGGGCAGGAGGGAGGGTCGCAAGAAAGAAGGTGAGAGAAGACAACTAACATGGAACGTTATGGTAGGTACATAACTTCTCAATGTTAAGTTGTCAATCTCGCCTTCATTCTGCTTGATGGGACAGCCCCTAGCACCTCTATCCTGGGTGGCTCAATGGAACAGACTCTTGAGAACTGTACAGCCAAAACTGGCTCTGTCCCTGGAGGCCAAATCCAATTTGTAATGAGAAACAAAGGTATGAGGAGTGGCCCAAGCGGCTGCTGCACAAATAGTGTCTAATGGAAGTCTAGCCTGAAAAGCTGTAGAAGTGGCTAAGCTTCTGGTTGAATGCGCTTTAGGTTTTGAGCACAGCTGTTTTCCCCTGAGCTGATAGATTTCGGAGATGGTGGAAGAAAGCCATCTAGATAAGGTCACTTTGGAGACAGGAAGGCATTTCTTGTTTTCAGCATAAGAAAGAAAGAGCTGATCGGATTTCCTGAATTGTTTTGTTCTGTCCAAATAATATCTGAGTTGGCGGTGAACATCAAGATAATGTAATTTTGTTCGATCTGTTTGAGTAATTAGGAAAAATACAGGGAGGTCAATAGATTGGTTCAAATTATTTTTGAGGCCACCTTAGGCAAAAAGGTTGGATTAGTTCTCAAGGATACCCTGTCTTTGTGGAAGACCAAATAAGGGGGATGAACAGAAAGAGCATGAAGTTCTGACACTCTCCTTGCCGAGGTAATAGCAACAAGGAAGAGTGTTTTCCATGAAAGAAATTTCAGGAACATGAAACAGCTGGCTCAAGGAGGAAGAATTAAGGATGTCAGCACTAGATTTAAATCCCATTGAGGAGGAGAACTCCTGACTGGAGGTTTCATGAGAAAAATTCCTTTTAGAAAGGCTCTACAAAGCCTGTGGGACATAATGTTGTGATCTGCAAACCCGACATGAAAATTTGAGATAGCAGCCAACTGAACTTTGACCGTGGAAGATGAAGAGCCCGAGTGAAAGATTTCCGCTAAGAAATCCAAAACTGCTTGAACAGGGGCAGTAAAGGGATCTATATTTTTAGCTTTTGCCCAACAAGAGAAGCGTTTCCACTTGCTGGTATAAATCCTTCTAGTAGAGGATTTAAGGGAAGCCACTATGATATCCCTAACAGGATTAGAGATCATAGGAAGCCTGGCTAAGGAAGGAAGTGGAGCAACCAAGCTGTGAGGTTGAGAGAAGGAATAGAGCAATGCAGCTGACCCGATTGGTGAGTCAGAAGGTCTGGCACTGGGTCCAGATGCCACGGCTGCAACAATAGGTGACGATGGAGGAACAGAAACCAAATTTGTCGAGGCCAATAGGGAGCAATGAGAATCATTTTGGCTCTCAAAATGGTGGCTTTCTGGAGTACTTGTGGAATCAACGGAAAGGGAGGAAAAGCATAAAGAAGTCCCTGGGGCCAATCCTGGGTTAGAGCGTCTCTGGGGGGATGGCCTGGCAGTGGGAAGAGAGAAAAGAAGTCCAGGCATTTGCTGTTTTGGGGAGTAGCAAAAAGATCGCAACATGGGCGGCCCCATTCTAGAAAAATCTCCTCCACTATAGATTGTTTGAGAGACCACTCGTGAGGCATGAGAATAGCTCTGCTCAATCTGTCCGCTAGAATGTTGGTTTTCCCAGGGATATGCGTTGCTACCAGAAACCGATGAGAGGAGATCGCCCATTGCCAAAGTCTGAGAGCTTCTCGACACAAGGGGTAGGACTTGGTTCCGCCCTGTTTGTTGATATACCATACTACAGACATGTTGTCTGTGTGAACTGCAATTGTTCCCAAGGGAAGAAAGTAGTTGAGGGCTTGCAACGTTAAAAGCACTGCTCTCATCTCTAGGACATTTATGTGCAGGTGGTATTGAACGTTGCCACGTCCCATGAACCATCCTGCCCTGATAATGACCCCCCCACCCGATCAGGGAGGCATCCATAGTGACTGTGGCTACCGGGGCCGGGGATACAAAGGGTCTGCCTTGATGAATCTGGGGAGAAGCAATCCACCATGATAGATGATTCTTGCAAATTTGTGTCACCAGGATTTGGTGACGCATGGGAAGTTGTTGGTAAGACCACTGGGTGAACAACATCCATTGAAGAAGACGCATGTAGAAGCGGGCCAGGGGAAGAAGGGTAATGGCCGCAGCCATGAGGCCCAACACCTTCAGAACCATTCTGGCTTGCACCTTTTTGCAGGCAAGGATGATCCTCACGTGACTTTGGATATCTGAGATTCTTTGGTCTGTGAGGGTTGCTGACATCCAACCAGTGTTTAAGTTTGCGCCTATGAAAGTAATAGACTGGCAGGGCGATAAGGAGGACTTTTCGTAGTTGATCGAAATATCTAATTGAGTGCAGAGATTTAGGGTGTAATCCCCGGCTTGAAGAAGTTGATGCCTGGTGGTGGCTGAAAGGAGCCAGTCGTCGAGATACGGAAACACCTGGAATCCTTGACGTCTCAGGTGAGCCGTGACCACTGCCATACATTTGGTGAACACTCTGGGGGTTGTAGTGAGACCAAAGGGCAGGGCTCTGAATTGAAAATGACTGGACCCCAGCTGAAAGCAGAGAAACCTTCTGGAGCGTCTGTGAATTTTTATGTGATAGTACGCGTCCTGAAGGTCTATTGAGCACATCCAGTTGTCCTTTTCTAGGAAGGGCAAAATTGATTGAAGTGTGACCATTCGAAATCTTGTCTTTCTCACAGACTTGTTGAGTCTGCTGAGATCCAATATTGGTCTCCAGTCTCCCGTCTTTTGGGGACCAAAAGAATCTTGAGTAGATTCCGGCTCTGAATGGTCTGTTGTAACTGGCTGAATGGCCCTTTTAGAAGCTTTGATACTTCTAACTTTGCAATTTCCCTTAGACCGGGTGGCACATCTGGAAGGGAATTTTTGTGAGTGAAAGGACTTTCCTCGAGAGGAATCTTGTAACCCTCGGATATGATCGACTGTACCCATTTGTCATGAGAGAGGGAACGCCAGGCTTCTGGGTACAGCGATAGTCTTCCCCCAACT
Organism: Protopterus annectens; assembly: GCF_019279795.1. Taxonomy (NCBI): domain Eukaryota; kingdom Metazoa; phylum Chordata; order Ceratodontiformes; family Protopteridae; genus Protopterus; species Protopterus annectens. Next base: position 690,445,590 of record NC_056733.1, read on the forward strand.
GCCTCCAAGGATGGACATTCGGGCAACATCTCAGGGATGCTGGAAGGGCTTGTCAGAGAGGCTCTCTGCTTCCCTGGTTTTGTGGACCCCCTCTGCCTCTAGAGCGGCATCTGTTATTATTACCCCCTCTGCCTCTAGGGGTAAACTGACCACTTGCGTCTGGCGTGACTCCCTGGATTTACGGAACCACATTTTTCTGCCCTTCTGACCTTTGGGGTAAGGTCTAGAGGGGGTAGAAAAACGGACCCCACGGCAGAAAGAGTCTTGCCGTCCTGCTCACACCTGGTCAATGTATCCTTCACTTGAGGGCCAAACAATGCTGACCCATCAAAGGGAGAATTCGTGAAGGGCGCCTTAAAGGGATCTGCAAAATTACAGAGCCGCATCCAGGATTGACGTCTAAGAGCCACTCCTGTACCCGCGGCTCTACTCGCTCCATCTGCTGCATACGAGATCAGTCGCATGGAGGAGTTAGCTATAGAATTAAGGATTCCTAGCTGAGAAGCAATCTTTTCTTGAGCCCCTGCAGCTGTAGGATCCTGCACTATTTCACCTAGTTCCTTAAGGATGTCCCTTTGGAGTCTGGTGAAGTGACATAAATAGTTCAGCGAGCATGGCAAAGGTCGCTGAGGAGAACATCCGCTACCATACCTATCCATGGTCCTAGAATCCTTATTAGGAGGATGGACTGGTACGGAAGGATCTGCAAGTTCCTTCTTAGTGGCCGCCACCACCATGGCATCAACAGGGACACCTTTTGTAAGGAATTGCTTTTCAGAAGGGGCTGTAATAAATTTAGATGGCCTCCTAGGAACTGGCTCTACAGAATCAGGAGCAGCCCAAGCCTTCGAGCAATAACCTCCATAAGGGGGTCGAAAGGTGGAGACACCCAGGAGGTGGAGGTCGAGATCCAAACGCCTCTAGGTATACCGACTCATCCTCGGAGGGATTTATGGAGGGCCAGTTTCCCCTCTGTTTTAGGAGTTCTAGGATGTCTGAAAAGGAGACATCCTCAGAGGGGATCTTGGGGATCCCTCCGACTCATCTAAGTCGGTATCTGAAGTGGTAGACTCAGGGAGTCCAGGTGTTTCCTCTTACAAGTCCTCTTGCGGGAGGATCTCCTGACTGGTCAGGAGAATCCTCGGAAGAGGGGTTCTTCCCAGTGGGGAAACCTGAGGCGGTGGATCTCTAGGTCCGGGAGCAAGAGAGATGGAAGAGATATCGACAGGCACTGTAGAGGGAGGAGCTAAGGGAATAGACTGCTGAGTGAGCCCAGTGGCCAGCACACTCTTCATCACCTCAAGGCCCTCCCAGGGAGATCCGAGAACCCATTCGAAGAAACTGGGACTCCCAGGCCCACGAAGGGAAGGCTTGAGGCAGATGTCGGAGCCGAGCTCACCAAGGCGAAGCTCCAAGGGAAGAGCGGGTCGGACAAGGGTCCGATGCCACTCACCCCTCGGAGGAGACCAGGGAAGCCCGACCACGAATCCCTCCAAGGAAGGTCTCGAGGAGGAGATAAGAGTAGATGCTGAAGGTGCAGAAGGAGGGGCATCTGCCCCTCAGCCATAGCCGTAACTATTCCGTAGACTCCAGCTCCAAACTCTGTGGTAGAGTCGAAGGAGGAACTTGAAGGGGTGTGGACTGATAGTCGCCTGTTGAGACGGACTATGAAGCATCTGGGCCAGTGCCTGTGATTTTAATAATCTGCTTACCACCCTCTCTAAATCATGGTCAGATAACCTGGGACCTAGATGATTGGCTCCGATGGCTCTGTTCCAAAAGAAGAGATGAGGCCGGAGCCAGAATCGGTTCAAAGAGGGGACCTGGACCTCTTACTCGAAGGAACCATCGGAGCCAACAAACCCACTGATCCAGTCGGAGCCGATAACTTTTCGCCCGAGAGAATCTAGATGCATCGGCTCCAGCCGGAGCCGATGCAGGCATCAAATAGCGGTGTCGGGCGGTCGGCACCAACACCGAAGCCTGGGCCACATGGTGGTCGGAGCCAGTACCGAACAGACACCAAAGTGACCAAGAAGTATCGGCACCGATAGCCATCGGTGCGAAGATTCCAAGGTTGGATCGGCTCCAGCCGAGCCGATCTCGACTCCGACATAGTCGGAGCCAAGGCGAGGCTTTGGAACAGAAGCCTGGGCCTTAGACTTGGAAGGCTTTCCTGGAGCCGATTTGGCCGGGGAGCCCTCCGGTTTAAGGAGTCCCCTTAAAATAAGTTTGTTTCTCCTTTCCTGCAGGACTCTCTGGCTAAAAGAATGACATATTGCACAGGAGTCCTGCAGGTGGAGAGGTCCCAGGCAGTATAAACAAGAAGTGTGACCGTCTGTCAGAGACATCTTCTGACAGCACGAGTCACACTTCTTAAAGCCTGAGACCCTCTGCTCTTTGGACATAGTGGACACAAAAACAGAACCACACAGTCCCAAACAAACAATTAAAATTAAAGTTTAAGCAGTAAAAACCTCACACACACACACCCTGACAGGGGGGGGGGGGGATGGGAGGGAAGGAAGGCCTGACTAAGGTAATTAAGGAGGAAGGATAATTTTAGTCAAAAAAGGGCTTACAATTAACTAAAAATGAAAGATTTCTAAGAAAAAAAAAAGTTTAAAAGTGAAAAGGGGCTAAAAGCAGTTTAAATTTAAACACTTACCAGGAGCTGGTAAAAGGAGGACCTCATCAGCGAAGCGGCAAACGAGATCTAGGTACTTACTGCCTTGCATCATGGGATATGGGGCTGCCTCGAGCTGGTAAAAGTGACTCTCGAGCTTAGCAAAGTGCCGAGTCGGAGCCGAGGATCGGCTCCAAACCCATCAGGCAAGAATGAAGGCGAGATTGACAACTTAACATGCTTTGGTTTTGTCCAAGTAGAAGCGTAACTGCCTGTGAATGTCCGAAGAATGCAGTAGTCTCTCCCCTTTATTCTGTAGTTTTGGATAAAAAGTTGGCAAGTGAATAGTTTGGTTTAGAGCCGCACTTGAAACAACCTTTGGCATAAATGTAGGGTTAGTTCTTAAAGACACGAGTTCTTAAGGACACCCTGTCCTGCTGGAAAATGAGGAAAGGTTCCACTGCCATTAGTGCCTGTAATTCTGAAACTCTTCGAGCTAATGTTATTGCCAGGAGCAGAGCAGTTTTCCAAGAAATATATTTTAATTCTGCTGTGTTAGCTGGCTCAAAGGGAGGTAAAGTTAATTTTTCCAAAACAAAGTTGAGGTCCCAAGTTGGAGTAGGTGCTCTATGGGGCGGTCTTATGTTTTTAGCCCCTCTGAGGTACTATTTTAGCAACGGATTACAGAAAATTGGAGGATCCGTGTTGTAATGAGCAGAGATGGCAGAGGCGTGAATCTTGATGGATGAAAAAGAGAGGCCTTTGTCCAGCATCTCAGTTAAATACTGTAGAATCTGAGGAATGTTTGGGACAAGAGGGTCAAGGCTGTGAGCCTGGTTCCAGGCACAGAATCTCTTCCATTTATCCGAATAGACTTTCCTGGTACTAGGCCTTCTGGCCTCCAGAATGACATCCATAACAGCTTTGGAGAGAGGCATTGCTTGCTTGACTAAGGAATTTTCCATGCAGCTAGGTTTAAGGTCTTTAGCTGACTGTGAAGTATCTGACTGTTGTGCTGAGTCAGCAGATGTGGGATTTGAGGCAATATCCAGGGTGGTTCTTGTGCTAAATTCTTTAAGATTGAGTACCAGTGCTGGCGTGGCCAGTCTGGAGCAATCAGGATCATCTTTGGTTCTTCTTGCCTGGCTTTTATGAGAACCTTTGGAAGGAGAGGTAGTGGAGGGAAAGCGCATACTTGTAGGTTTTTCCAGCTGAATGAGAGGGCATCCACTTTCCATGCTTGTGGATGGTAGTAACTCCTTGTGCAGAATTTCCGTAGTTGGCAGTTCATTGGGGATGCAAACAGATCTATGTCCGGGCTCCACCATTTCTGTGTCATCATTCTGAATATTTGTGGTTCAATTCCCATTCGTAGGGATCCATGAAGTTTCTGCTTAAGTCGTCTGCCAGTGCGTTTTTCTCTCCTGGCAGGAATTGTGCTTGCAGATGAACTTGATAGTTTAGAGCTGTGTTCCACAAGGTCATGGCTTGTCTGCAGAGGGGGTAGGAGGGAGTGCCCCCTTGCTTGTTTATGTACCACATAACTGTGGTGTTGTCTGCGTTTAGTAATAGTTGTCCTGGATGCAGCAGGTCCTTGAAAGCTATAAGGGCATTCTGTACAGCTAACATCTCTTTTTGATTGATGTGAAGATGCCTTTGTTCTGCGGGCCACTTGCCCTGAATACATTTTCCTGCCATGTGTGCTCCCCAGGTGTAATCCGATGCATCTGTTTGTCAGTGTTTGCCTGGCTGTGGGTTGAGTAAAAGGCTGTCCCTTGTTGAGGTGACAAGCTTGAGTCCACCATCTAAACTCCTGTTGAAGGCAAGGAATTAGTGGTATAACTGTTTCCAAACTTTGACAGTGTTGAGACCATACACTCTTTAGGTACCATTGTAGTTTCCTCATATGCAGTCTGACATATGGAATTAGTAGTATACAAGATGCCATGTAACCCAAGGCCTGCAGAATTTTTCTTGCAGGGAGTTGAGTTCTGTTGCCATCAATTGAAAGTATTGAGTCAGTTGTCCTTGCTTGTCTGGCGTGAGATAAGCCATCTGGGCCGTTGTGTTCAAGCTGGCACCCAGGAATATTATCTCTTGTGAGGGCACTAGTTTTGATTTATTTTCGTTTACTGTGTAGCCCAGGCAACTTAACTGTTTTACAAACGCCAGATGCTCTAGAAGAATGTCCTTGCTCTCTGCTTGAATCAGGCAGTCATCCAGGTACGGATAAATTTGAATTCCTTTCTGTCTGCAAAATGCAATTACTGGTGCCAGGCACTTTGTAAAGACCCTGGGCGCAGTAGATAAGCCAAAGGGCAGTGCAGAGAATTGACAGTGCATTGAACCTGCTATGAATCTGAGGTATCTTCTGCAGTTTTGTCTGATAGGGACATGCAGGTATGCCTCCTTGAGGTCCAAGGTCACGAGCCAAGCTTTCTTGCCCAGCATGGGAAGAAGCTGCTGTAGTGTCAACATTTTGAATTTTGGAACATCCAGGTAAGTGTTTAGAGAAGAAAGATCCAGAATGGGCCTCCAGGCTTTGCCCTTTCTGGGGACCAAAAAGAGTCTTGAATAAAATCCTTGTCCTTGCTCTTGTGGTGGTACCACTTGAATAGCTCTCATTTCCATGAGTGCTGTAATTTGTTTTTGAGCCTCTGCCCATTGATTTGGTGGCAGATTTGGCATTCCTTTTAACTTTGGCAGAGTGTGAAAGTGGAACCTGTAACCTTGAGATACAATGTTGAGAACCCATTTGTCTTTGGTGATCCAATGCCAATTGTAATAGAAAAGTGCTAGTTTTCCTCCCAAGGGGGCTGCCAAAAGAGATTTGTTTGGCAGCTGTAATGGGAAGTCATTGAGGCTGCTTTTTATATGGTTGGGGCCTGTCTTCCCCTTCTTTCTGGCCTGGTGCACCCCATTGTCGAGGCCTGTAAGGACCTTGTGGTTGACCTCTACCTCTCAGACGTCTGTATCTGCCCCTTTGAGGGCTGTCTGTAGCCGGAAAGGACCAATTCTTTGTTGGCCAATTTCTGCTAAATCTTGGTGGCTGAACCTGTAAGAAATCCTTTACCGTGTATAGATTTTGCCTTATCCTCCATTTTCTTTAATACCTCTTCTGCCTTAACTCTAAATAACACATCCTGCTGTAAAGGTGCATCGAATAATTTTGCTTTAACATGATCTGGTAACGTATGTTCTTTTAACCAAGCATGTCTTCTAATGACAGAGCCTGTAACTGCTGCTCTACAGGAGGCCTCTAAAGAATCAAAACCACATTGCAAAGTATGCTTTCCTATTTGTTCAGCTGCATGCAATAAATCCTGCATTTCTTTAAAATTAGGAGGATCTGAATCTAGAAGCATTTTTTGTTTTAACTGAGACATCAAAAATTGCTGATATTTTAGCATGTGAAAAGTACAGTTTTGTACCTACCATAAATGTAGATGTAGCATCTGCAGTCATAACAAATGGGTTGTCCTTCACCCCTCAGTGTTTCTTGTCCTAGATGCCAGTTGCCCTCTTGAAGGCTAAATTTGGATAAATGCCAATGTTTCCAAAGGTAGAAGGCAAACACAAAAATAAGCATGTATGTACATATATACAAACAAACAGAGGAGATGCTATCCAGTGACATCTAATGGTAGGTACAAAACTGTACTATGTCCTTCATGGATGCATCTGCAGAGGAGGAATAAAATTATTGGGATCTAGAATATAGAGGTAAATTATAATGCTGTAGAATGAGGTCTTATGTTCTGTGGAATTGGTTTTCCATATGCAATTTCTATCCATTTGGAGATTGTCTGTTTTGTACATCCAAGGTATGCAGCATTCTTTCACCTCTGTTTTGTAGGATTAGTTCTCATGGACACCCTATCTTGATGGAAGATTAGCACAAAGTTCAAGTCCCTGGTATTGGATCATGTGAAACTGCAGCTTTAAAGTAGCAGCTGAGAGAGTAGCAGAGGTGTAAACTTTTTCCCCATCTCTAAGGAACTGATCTCCTTGTGAGGAATAGGGTTTTTGCTGTGGTCGCAGGCTACTGCCTTAGGCCCCTGACAGGCTTCGGGTCTGCAAGTGGGGCCTTGTATAGGTGGTGATGAGTGTCTGGCACCCTGTAAAATCACCTGGTTTGGCAGGAAGTAAGGTAAAGAATCAGGTGCAGTGCAGACACATCATTAAATGCATCGCCCACACAACAGGCAGAACAGGAGGTATAGCTAAGGCCTAGTGGTAAGTAAGTGCAGAAAGTCCTGCTTCCTTTTCTGTCTCTGAGAAATCTTGTCCCCTGCCTTGGAATTGTTCTCTCTCATGGCATGTAAGGTTTCCCCTGGTGAAAATTCCTCTGGTGGAGAGGCAGCTGGAATGGATTCTTCAGGGATAAATCTTCATATGGCCTCTGGAATGTCTGGCTGGTCTGTACGCCTGAGTCATCCGGCAGAATCGCCAGAGGACAGGGGCTCGGGGCTCTGCTCTAGGTCTCTTTCTGGGGGCTGAGAGGCCCTGTCTGGGTGAGATTGGGATCCCCTCTAATTAAGGACATAAATCTTAAGCCAGAGTAAGCATTTCAGAACTAGGAAGTGGGCCTGTGAGAGGGGGTTTAACAGGCACTGATTTGTTGGTGATTTGGCTGCTTTAGCCCTGGCAAAGGCCTTAATAGACATGGCTGCAGGAGGCCTAGCAGCACCACGCGTTGGGGTAGAGACATCCAAAGGATGGTATGTCTGATAAATCACTAGGAACCACAGTTGAGGGCAAAATTTCGATAGTGATTCAGGTAAGGTAAAGCAGAGCCCTGGATTTAGTCATGATTCGGCTGAAATTTGACTGAAGTTTTCTCGTCGCCGAAACCGGCGGGTTTTCAGCGGCTTGCTTAACCGTGGTTTCGCCTTTTTTCTTTGCGTTTTTTAACGAATTTGGGTCATGCTTAACACTTGGGTGAAGTCGGAGGATCCGACGCATAATGTAAACAAAATCTGAAACTCCGACTGTTCAACTCCGACCGACGTTTCTGCCGCTCGTCGGGTTGAAGGAAGCACAGGCCGAACAGGCTGCTACTGCCGTGGTTCGGGCCCAAAGGCAAACAGTAAGAGTGGAAATCTTTATGAGGTATTTGTTTCACAAGTTAAACAGTTGACTTTTTCTGACATCGCTGAGGCAAGAAAGAGTTCCCCAACGGGTTTAGAGCTCTTAGAAGTCTTCAAGCAGTATTCGGTAGTAGTAACTTCTGGATCTGACCGACCGCACTTTAACAGCTTCGTCAGCCACGCCGGCAAGAAAGACTGATAGAAGGCGCCGCTGATGCCTTTATACCCCGAAGACCAGCAGAGATGACGCCGGGTGAAGTGCTTACATCAGCCGTCTCCAGACTTTGGAATCCGCCGATCAAGGGGCTGCTGACCCACAGGACAACCCATTTGTTATGACTGCAGATGCATCCATGAAGGACATCTGGCAATTTAAGGCTCTCATTGCTAAGGTTGCAGACGTATACACTTTCTTTCCCCATCTGTCTAATGCTCTGGAATCTCTGTCAGAGGGGACTGGATTTTTTGCTGATGAGGCCTTAATCCTTTTGGGTCCCTGAGAAATAGTTTCAGGGTCAGCAACAGGTCTTTTATACAGAAATTTGTGTGAGTCAGGGACTCTGTAGTATCTGTCGTGTTTAACTGGGGCTGGAGGTAAGGAGTCAGGATTTAAGCTGGATTCAGTATACACATCATCCACAATGTCTAACACTGGTGGAATAGCAAGAGGTCTGTGTTGAGGTAATAAAAGGACGTCTCTGAGCTTTTTCTTGGATTCAGAGTAATCCTGGCCTTCCCAATGGAAATGCTCCCTCATGGTATGTAAGGTTTCCCCAAAGGAGTCGTCCTCAGGCGAGAAGCTGATGGAATTGATTCCTCTGCATTAGAGTCCTCATAAGGGGGTAAAGAATATCCTAGGTCTGAGGACGAATCTGAAGAAATGGACACCTGGTCGGATGAATCATAGTCTGCATCCTGTCTGGGCCTTTTATCAGTAGGGGGATGGGACCCCCTGATCAGAGTGATTAGGTCTTCGGCCATTTTGAGTATTTGTTTCTTAGGCATGGAGGCCTGTCCTGGAGAATGCTATATTTGTTTCTTTGTTTTTAAAGCAGGCTTAGACTTAGCAGGGGGTTTAATGGTTAACTGAGTAGGTCTGAAAACACCCTCTGAAGCTTCGGCTTGCTCAGCTACTCCGGATCCCTCTGAAGGTTTAGCCTCGGTAGGCTGAAAAACTTGTGCGTCTGAAGACCCATCCATCTCCAAGTGGGAGTCAGAGGCGGCCTGTGGTTCTGCAGAAGTGGTCGTCAGGGGCTGCGAAGGCACCTCGCTGAAAACCGGACAACCGGCTACCGGCCTAGAAGAGGCTTCGTCGTCAGGTTTGGACCTCGGATGCCTGTCCTTGTCTTTGCGTTTTTTATGTATTCCGGTCGTCGGAAGTTCCGATGGCATGGTGTAATTAAATTTTCTGTCAAAATAATGTCAGGCAAAATCAAACCGGCATTTAATAGTGCGCTTGTTAAACCTAGCACAAAACCAACAACTAGTGACGTTGTGATCTGGGCCTAGGCATGGGATACAATAGGAATGGAAATCCTTATGAGGTATTTGCTTCCCACAAGAAATACAGTTATTAACTTTTACTGACATCGGTCTGAGGCAGGAAAAAGTTTCCCCAACAGGGTACTTGGCTTTATAGAAGACTTCGGTTCTGGATTCGGAATGAAAATCTCAGGAGTCAGCCGACCGGCACCTGCGAACTGCTTTTGCTTCACGCACCGCGCGGCAAGAAACACTGGAGAAAATGGCGTCGGCTGCATCTTATATACCCCTGTCACGCTGACATCAGGGAGGAGGCGACAGCAACCGATGCCAGACCAAGACTTTGGAACTCAGGCCAACTGGGGAACCACCTGACGGCAGGATAACCCAAGTGTAATGACTGCAGCAGTGTAACACGATGAACATCTGCCCTTTAACTTACATGTTCTCTAACATTCTCACTGTGTGCTTCTACTTGTCTGCAACAATGACATTCATCTTAAACAAAAGGTAGCATGATAAAATTATACTAAAACAATACACATCTGTCATATTCAAACACTTAAGTAATTAGCTATTCCACTAAACAGGGAAAAGGAATTTGACTTATGCAAAATGCTTCAAATGTTATGAACAGAAAGATCACTGAAGTGTACAATTACATCGTCACCACTGGGAACCATCAACTTTCATCCCTAGTCTAATGCACAGCACCATGAAGGTACAGACAAACTTTGGAATGATTAAATAAAAGGTACACAGATTGCCAACCAGCTGGTGCAGAGGTAGAGCACAACTATACCAACAGAGATGCATGTCAATTATCAAGTCCAGCACTGGGAGGCAGAAAGACAGAGTGATTAACAGCCTCCCTGCCCTCTTAAGGTGAGGGGCAATATACTACACATCTACTTCCTGGAAACTATGGAGTGAACATCTATAAGCATACAAAGTTCAAGGTGGAAGCAGATACTGCAGTGTAGAACAATCAATGAAAAGCAGTTAGCAGAAGAAAAACAAAATAGACATCCTTCATAAAAAATGTCAGACTGCCTACTTCCACTTACTTTTATCCCTCAGCAGTGCTAAAACAAGAGATACAATTATGGCATTCTCTAGCGGAATGGGGACCAACTTAGACACAGTGGGATATTAATGTCATATCAGAGGGGCTGAAACAGTCAACTAGAAAGCCACATCGGCCTAGAGGTCAGCAGGGTATGTGCCACAAAACTGCATAACTTGCACACACCTACAAATGAACACATTTAATATAGTTTACTCTCATAAAAACAAATTTAATTTTAAATGCATACTGCAACTTTGTCCAAGCGTCCAGACAAGAATACCTGGATATGTACCTTTACTCCCCAGCAGAGTGAAATTAATGACTTTATCAATGGTTATCTCTTGAAAAAGGAGTGGATTGCTTTCTGCAGACAAGGAGGCAAGTCACCTGAAGTGGATGAGGTTTAATTAGTTGAGAGTTTTTGTTCACAAGGTTAAGGTAGAGGGACAAGGAAACTGATTGTTGTATGGGTGCAGTGGTGGTAGTACTGAAGTCATTGTACCAGACAATGGTAGTAAGACAATAACTGATTCACAGAACAAATAGGTTCATAGGTTGGTACTAAGCTAACTGCCCTTGCGAGCCATTTTAAGCCTAGCCAATTACCCCTTGTGAGACTCAAACCTTGCACCTTGTGTTTGTAAGGCAAACACCTTAACCCTTAGGCCACCCTCCCAGCTCCCAAATACACTGGTCATTCTGTATCCTACCTTCACAATCATCAACTTTGAGAATTGACTAGAAAGAGGATATCATAAATACAAGCAGCAGAAATGAGGTTTCTTCTCAAGGCAACTGAGTTCACTCTGCATGATAAAATACAGGACCTGGCAATCTGAAAGAATCAGAAAGTACAGCCACTGTTAATTCTTTGTTAAAATAAGTCAACAAAGAGTTTAGCCACCTTGTAAGGATGTCTCCTGGGAATTCCTAACAGCCCACTGGAAGAAGACCTTTCAGCAGACCCAAAACACATTTGAGGAATTACACATCTTGGTTTACCTAGAAATGCCTGAGGATCCTTCAGAATGGCATGAAGGCTTGCTAGGGACAGGAAAGTCTCTTATCGTTCTCACCTTGTTACCACCATGTCCCAATAAGGACAAGTACTTCAAAAGAAATGAATGGAAAGAGAGAAAGTCCAGATATGAGGAATGTGTGGATACAGTGAAACAGAAAGTAGTTACATAAACAGTGCAAACGTTGTATTTTTTACATTAGAAATTATCAATGGGCAAAAATTTCCCAGACAGAAGTCCACAGATAAAATAACCTTATTCAACAAGTTAGAACATGAATTGGGTAAAAAAAAATATGTACAATAGGGTAGTACAGAGATACTTTAAATCAGCAAAAATTGTAATTAGTTTTGCAATGAAGTGTAACTCTTTAAGAGCACTAGTAAACTGCAGTGTACTAATACATTAAAAATAGTACCTCATAAAATTAAATGAATGAGAAACAGGCACATAGTTCTCTGTTGTGAGACAAAGCAATGGCTACTTGCCGTACACAGCACTACAGGGTACAAAATAATGGTTTATTATGGAATCAAACTGACCGAAATGTCTGAAAATATATATCCAGCTGTTTTAAAGGCTCAACCAGTCTTTCCATACAAAGGAAACAACCCCCACTCTTGTAATCAGCAGACTTAAAAGTGACATCTACAAAGCCTGCCAAGAAATGCCTGCATATTAAATACTCTAAAACTTACTTTCCCAGTTTTTCCTGCATGACTGCACTTTGGACATTCCCAGCAGTTTGGAAGCTCATCGTTTACCACACCATCTGCCTCCTTCACCTGTCAGAAGAAAAAGCATAACGTTAATGTCTGCCAATTATCCAGAAGAAGGATGTGTGTGTGCAGTTTGTGGAATGGGGAGGTTATCTAGTATGAAGTATGATGTTCTGTGCGATTCTTTAGGCTACTCTGTACATACGGCTGCCAACTGCATTGCCATCACTGCAACTACAGCCCCTTACTCTCCAATAAATTATTTATAAAATCCTCTTTGTATAGCCTCAGAGACAATACAGACAACAATGTGTGCCACTACTAAGGCCTTAGTTAAAAATAGTAGCAGTTGTCTTTCCAAATTGTAGCAAGCTACCAAAAGTTTCTTAGAGAAGAGGTGGATTTCATTATTTTGGAGAAAAGTGCATTCAAAAAATAAATGCATGTAAGTGTTTTAGAAATACAGGTTAATAACTTATGACATAATAAAAATGCTTAGCAAACTAAAATATGTCCCCAATGAAACAATCTTACAATGCCTCTATTTAAAAATATATCAATCTTACTTAACACATTTAATAATGTATGCACTGTAATATATTTCCTACTATTTACTAAATTTGGAACCTAGAAACCTTTAAAAATCTGATTTGCATCTTTATGTTACTACTAAGTTACTAATAACACGATCTTCCTTCACTTTCATACTTTTTTCCTAATAACTTACACAGATCATTAAGACCAGTGAGTTTGCTACTGTGTGCGTGCTAGGAACTACTGTAGGCTTATATTGTGTATTACTACAGAATGTTTGACTTTATATTACTTCACAGAAACTATAGCAAGCAATGTTTCTTCAAAGACATGTCTAAAATGGTTTACTACATTTTGAATACATATGTAACATAATAAT